>NC_092739.1:45809179-46113489 GCF_047496795.1 Chiloscyllium punctatum
AATATTCAATAGAGTAGTGCAATGAGCCACATTGGACAACTTGTTAAGAGTAATTTTCACCAAACACTGTTATGAATTGAAGGTACTTTAATAATCAGTAATGCAAATTCAATATAAATGCACTTTTTCTGTTTATAACAGCGTAATGATGGTTTGGTTATATATGTGTGTGTATATACTCATTATTGGCTGTATACTAATTTCTTTTGGGTGTTCCACAGGGATGTAGAGAGACATGTTCAATATAGTGACAGATCAAAAATTAAACATGAAACATCGCCAAGTATTATATAGCCTTCACTATAGATTGTAAAAGAAGTAATAAATGAGAAAATAGAAGGGAAGGAGGATCTCAAGAAAATGACAATCACCAGAGTAGTACTGCGTAAATTGTTGGAGTTGTAGGCTGACAAGTATACGGCTCCTGGTGGACTCCATTCTAGAATCTTAAAAGAAATAGCTCCTGAGATAGTTGATGCATTGGTTTCAATTCTCTAAAACTCATTTGACTCAGGAATGGTTCCATTAGATTGACCATTTGAAGAGAGCAATATAAGTCCTTTATTCAAAAAGAGAGAGATGGAAAGTAGAAAGCTACATGCCAGTTACTTTAACATCTGCCATAGGAGAATATTCAAAGCTGTTATTAAATAAGTTATAACAGGACAGTTGGATTAGTTCAAGGTAATCAGGGAAAGAATCAACATTGTGTTGTGAAAGATAAATCATATTTGACTCTAAAGGACTGGATATCTTCTTTGAGATCTTTTTAGCTACATCACTGTGGAGGAAAGGAAAACTGTACTTAGATTTCCAGAAGGCATTTCATAGAGTGCCATATCTCAGGTTCTTGGAGAAAAATTAAAGCTCATGTAGAGAATTGCATAATGGCATGGATATAAAATTGGCTGGCTAACAATAAGTAGAGAGAATGCAGAAATGAGTCATTTTAGCTTGGTAAGATGTAACAAGTGGTATTCTACAGGTATTGGTGTTGGGACCTCAACTGTTTACAATTTATATAAATGACTTTGATGAAGGGACAGAAGATCTGGCTGCCAAATTTGCTGATGGCACATAGATAGTTAGGAAAATAAGTTGTGAAAAGGACACCGGGAAGCTACAAAAAATGTAGATAGTTTAAATGAGTGGGCAAATACATGGCAAATGGAATATAATGTGAGAAAATTTGAAATTGTCTTTTTGGCAGGAAGAATAAAATGAAGTATATTGTCTGAATGGTGAGAAATTGCACAACTCTGAGATGCAGAGGGATCTAGGTGTCCTCATGCATGAAATGCAAGGCTTAATGTATAGATACAGTGAGTAATTGAAAAAAAACCTAATAGAATATTATCATTTATCATGAGGGCAATTGAAAACAAATGTCAGGAGGTTATACTTCTTTTATACAGGGCACAGAGTATCTGGAGTACTGTGTGCGGTATTGGTCACCTTATTTAAGGAAGAATGTAAATACGTTGAAGGTAATTCAGAGAAGGTTTACTACATCAGAAACTGAAATTTGGAGTTGGATGGGGGTTTATCTTTTGAGAAGTGATTTCTGCGAAGACCACTGGGCTTTTGCCCAAAACGTCTATTTTGCTGCTCCTTGGATGCTGCCTGAACTGCTGTGCTCTTCCAGCACCACGAATCCAGAATCTGGTTTCCAGCATCTGCAGTCATTGTTTTTACCACGCTCATAATTGAGTTTAGAAGAGTAAGAAGTCATTTGTTTGGAACATATTGACAGAGTAGATGTGGAGAAGATATTTCCTCTTACCTGAGAATATGGAACTAAAGTTCACTGTTTAAAAATCAGGGGTCACCCATTTAAAACAGGTGAAGCAATTTTTTTTCTTCCCTCAAAGTTTTGAGTCCATGGAACTTTCTTCTTGAAATGATGGTGGATGCAGATTTTTTTGAATGGTTCTAAGATAGAGATAGATACTTCCTTGTCAAGCAAGGAGGTGAAAGTTATCTGGGACAGGCAGGAATGCAGATTTGAGGTTACAGTCAGATCAGCCGTGATCTAACGAATGACAGAGCACGCTTCAGGGGCTGAATGGCCTGCTTGTGTTCCTAATTATTCATTCATGAGTTTCAGAAATTTCTTAATGGATCAAGAGTTCTAAGCAGAACTCCAAAATACTGAGTTTTTTTTTAAACAGCATTCCTGGAAGAACTGAAGGTTAAAATATTATTACAAATATTTTAAAATATATATATTTTTTAAAAGTTTGCAAAGAATTGGTTTCAAGGGGAGGAATTTTAGATTTTTCTTTCAATCATGAGATGTGGGCAACATTGGGGTCAGCATTTTTTGCCTATAGCTAATTACCCTTTAGATGTGGCAGTAAGCTGCTTTCTTCAACTGCTGCAGTGCATGCGGTGTAGGGACACCCATAGTACTGTTAGGGAGACAGTGCCAGGATTCTTATGCAGTAATCATGAAAAAACAGCAATTCTGTTCCAATTCGGAATTGTTTGTGACTTGGAGGAGAACTTACAGGTGGTGTTGTATGCATTTATCTGCTGCCCTTGGTGCTAGATGGCAGGGGCCACAGATTTGAAGATGTTGTTAACAGTGCTTTGTGGTGCAGAAAAGAAAGTAGAGAATGAGAAATAAGCTGCTGATGGAACTAAAAGAAACAGGAAAGAAAATATATGATTAAAAGAGGCTGTTTCGTTAGCATAGAAAAAGTTTAGAAAGCAGGTCATTTGACCTTAAAATATTTATTGGGATATAAAAAAGTCAGTGAAATGTGTGAAAAATAGAAATGAGAATATGTAGATGAGGAAGTCGGCTGTGGCATATGTTATTACTTTCTTGGAGAGCTAGGGCCTCAATTTGGTAAGTGCTTGGACTAGGGTTTTGGTAGAGTTGGGAGAGTTGGAAGAGATCAAGGAGGGTTTCATTGGTGAAGGAATTTGGTTTTGGAAATGGATGAAATGGTTGGACAGGAATTCAGCAAACAGAATGCCAGGGCCCTGCACTATATCAGAATATTATCCATCTTATATGCGCAGGTTTCAAAAAGAACAATTCATGCAAAAACTTAATGTTTAAAATTATGACTGGGGAGGAAAATTAGACTTTTTGAGGGAAAAAGACAGGTACATAACTTGTATGCTTTAATAGTCTAATTTCCAGTGTCTAAACATGATTTTTGTACAGAGTTCAACTGTAATCTCTTGTTTCTTATTCTCATTCTCACTTTGCATTTGTCATATTATTGGTCTAGGATTTGGGAAGCCTGAATAATATTTTTGATGATTAAGGTGTGCCTTGTCTACTGGGTGTGCATATTCAAAATTATTATGTAACAGGAGCATAGCCATTAAATTGATGGTTAAAATTTTAGTTATGTTGTTCGATGGGGAAGCACTCACTATAACTTATGTAAAGTTAGAAAACTGTTTCTCTGCTAACTTCAAGAACAATATGAGAAAACGCCACTTTACTATTTCCTCCAAGAAATAAATGGTTTTGGATTAATATGTGATTGAGAGAAACAACTCTAAATATCTTGGTGTAAATTCTAATTTTTAGCGTGAGCCAGCGACTACTCATCCACTGCACCTGATGTGGCCTCCTCTTTATTGGGGAGACAGGCCGCCTACTTGCGGAACGTTTCAGAGAACACCTCTGGGACACCCGGACCAACCAACCCAACCACCCCGTGGCTCAACACTTCAACTCCCCCTCCCACTCCACCAAGGACATGCAGGTCCTTGGACTCCTCCATCGCCAGACCATAGCAACACGACGGTTGGAGGAAGAACACCTCATCTTCCGCCTAGGAGCCCTCCAACCACAAGGGATGAACTCAGATCTCTCCAGTTTCCTCATTTCCCCTTCCCCCACCTTGTCTCAGTCCCATCCCTTGAACTCAGCACCACCTTCCTAACCTGCAATCTTCTTCCTGACCTCTCCGCCCCCACCCCCACCCCGGCCTATCACCCTCACCTTAACCTCCTTCCACCTATCGCATTTCCAATGCCCGTCTCTCAAGTCCCTCCTCCCTACCTTTTATTTTAGCCTGCTTGGCACACTTCCTCATTCCTGAAGAAGGGCTCATGCCCGAAACGTTGATTCTCCTGCTCCTTGGATGCTGCCTGACCTGCTGTGCTTTTCCAGCAACACATTTTCAACTACAATTGAAACTGACTTGTTACTGTGAAAGAAACAGTGATTGAATTCCAGAGCTAACAATCTGAAATATTAAATTTCAGTACACTTATTTTATATCCTTTGAGACAAACATTATGGCCAGAACATTTATAGAAATAAATTAAAATATAATGGACATAAAAGCAGATCAAATGTCTTACAAATACTTTGAAAATGAGTAAGTTACAGTTATCTACAGGCTTGTGTCTACATTTGACAATACCAAGCACAATGATGTCTTTTACTACTTCTACTGCAATTTTTAATTGCCTCTTTAATGAAAGGTGAACTTTATCAAAGTACCACTACTGATTATGCAAAGGGAATATCAAAGTTTGAAACTCAGTGACTCTCACAGACACTCATCCAGGCAGGTTTATAACTCCCTCAATATAATTCCATTGAGAGTCCCTTCATAGGTTAATGTAATTATCATCACTTTAATTTCAAAATTAGCAACTGATCTGTCCTGATCTGCTATGTTGTGTTGAAGATAACCTGGCCAAATAAGAATCTTCTATAGCATTTAGCAATTGAAGCTAGTTTAAATCCAAACTACTCTTGCATCTGTCCAGATAACTGTAAGTGCAATTTCACTCTGCACACAGAACAGTTCTGATATGGGTATGTAGCTATACTGTTGCCAGCTGAATGGGAGAGTAGATTTTACAGTTGTTCACGGTTTGGGTCAGCGAGGTATGACCAATTACATCAATCTAACTCTCAAATTATTATGTCCTATCTGTGCTTATTTGGGACTTTTATGATTTGAAAAGGACTGTGTTTGTGTTTTTGTTGCATTGTATGATAAATCCTAAATCAGAGCCCTGTGATCTATTAGGAGAAGCAACTTAAATATGCATTTTAAATTTTGCCTGGCCCCATGGTAAGCAATGCAGACACTTGAACTGCTTGCTATACTTGTAACAATACATAGGAAAATTAAGGTTGATATCAGCAGTCAGCAGACATCCTATCCAAAAGATAATTATTTGAATTGCTATTGAATTAATAACAGGCAGAGGCTTGCAAGTAGCTCCCTGCTGCTGACTTAATTTTGCCAAGAAGAGGGTGCAGCAGATATGAGTAAACCATAAACTTTCACCAGTAGTACAGCAAATTTCTGTGCTATAAAAAGGAATACAAATTACTGTAAAATGCTACTTTAGCGTGCATTGCAATACATCATTTGGTCAGTAATTAAACATATATAGCCTAGTTATACTTTTCTGGCATGATTATATTTATTTTTATTGATTATCAAGATTACCAAAGTATTTTCAATGACTGATAAATATTTTCCTCTGTTTCAAAACAAAACTCTTAATGTGGGCACCACCGGCAAAGTTAACATTTAATGCTCTTTTGTGGTGACTGTAGAGCCCAAAGACACACTAAGGTTTTATTCTTTATTTTGTTTTGGAATATCTATTAACATTTTATATTTAATTTAGAGGTCTCTTTTCAGGCATAAATTAAAGCTTCACAATATAGAAAATAATAAGTTATTACATATCAGAACACTATTGTTATTTGAGCAAAGGGGCTAATATCTAAAATAAAATTTTATGTATACTTGGGTTAGCTCAGGCTTTGAGATCTGTTTAGGCCTTGTAGCTGACTTAATACTCATGGATGAGACATTTTTATTACGTATACCCTGAAAATATAGTGGGCCTTTTGCCTGAATGACTGATTAAAGGAAGGTCTAAACTTATTATTTTAGGAGGAAATTGCAACACTTTAATGGATTTAAAAAGGAAATCATCCCAAACCACACTATTATTTTCTCAACTCCTTTCCAGTATAAGACATTCAAATATCTATGTACACATGATAGGTAATCAATACTAAAAAAAAGATTGTCAATCTATATCTTTAGAATCCATTTCTTATACAGCTTTATAAAAATTAGAACCTTAATATAAAATAATCTGAAATTTTATAATGCGTCCAATTTATTATGCCAATAACATTAATTTCATCCCAGATTTCACATCTTTAATCAGAACTAAAGCTGAAAGGAGCATTGCACTAATTTAATCCAGAAACTCAGTCAAACACATTAATCCTTGAGGAAAACACAATACCAGATATATAGAATAAATGCAGATGAGTGACCATTCATATCTCATTCAGGTTTTTCATGGTCACTAGTATATTGACTATGTATATTTTAGTTAACACCTAAAACAAAGCTTCTGTCCTGATTAATTTCCAGAAGACTTAATTTAGTGCTTGTCCTGCCATCTTCAAATTGTGTAAGGAATGATAATGCTCATGTATGTCAGGATGTTGAGATGAAAGTCTACACATTCCCTTAATTATTGGGTGTTGTAAACCCAACGTTTTCCAACTCCTAAGTCCCTTTGTACTTCAGATTTCTGAAGCATTTCCTGGTTTAAAAAAAAATCAATACCTCTTCATCTTACCAATGTGCATAACCTTACACTTTCCCACATTGTATTCCTTCTGCCACTTCTTTGTCCAGTCTACTAGCCTGTCCAAGAGCCTTCCTGCTTCCCCAACACTACCTGTCCTTCCACTTATCCTTGTATCATCTGCAAACTTAGCAAAAATGCCATCAATTCTTTCATCTGGATTATGAATGATTATTATGAACAAAGTTCGTGAGACGATTTGTAGCTCGGGTGCTCGTTGTTGTGGTTCTGTTCGCTGAACTGGGAATTTGTGTTGCAGACGTTTCGTCCCCTATCTAGGTGACATCCTCAGTGCTTGGGCTCCTCCTGTGAAGCGCTACTGTGATGTTTCCTCCAGCATTTATAGTGGTTTGTCTCTGCCGCTTCTGGTTGTCAGTTGCAGCTGTCCGCTGCAGTGGCCGTATATTAGGTCCAGCTCAGACAACAACTCACCAGGACAAAGGACCCAATACCCAGCATGAGCAAAACCAACGTAGTGTACAAAATCCCATGCAAGGACTGCACAAAATATTACATAGGACAAACAGGAAAACTGCTAATGATCCATATCCATGAACACCAACTAGCCACGAAACGACACGACCAGCTATCCTTAGTAGCTACACACGCAGATGACAAGCAACATGAGTTTGACTGGGACAACACTACTATTATAGGACAAGCCAAACAGGGAACAACCAGGGAATTCCTAGAGGCATGGCACTCATTCCCAGATTTTTTCAACAAACACATCGACCTGGACCCAATATACTGGCCACTGCAGTGGACAGCTTGTGGATCTCCACCAGTCACTTGCTGCCATCCTGAAAAAGACTTCATTTTCCCCACTCTTTGTCTGTCAGCCAATTCTTTATCCATGCCAGTACCTTGCCCCAATACATCTTATTTGGCAGCCTCCTGTGTGGCTCCTTGTCAAAAGCCTTCTGGAAATCCAAATTAATTGTGTCAACTGGTTCTCCTTTGTCTAACTTGCTCAAAGAATTCTAACAGATTTGTCAGACATGACCTCCCCTTAACAAAGCCATGCTGACTCAGTCAAATTTTGCCATGCACTTCCAAGTGCTCTGCAAACTCATCCTTAATAATGGACCCTAAAATCTTACCACTAACCAATGTCAGGCTAACTTGCCTATAGTTTCCTGTTTTCCGCCTCCACCTCTTCTTCAACAGGATGTTACATGAACCATTTTCCAGTCCTCTTGGACCGTCCTTGAGTTCAGTGATTCCTGAACATCATCATCAATGCCTCTATAATCTCCTCAGCTATCTCCTTCAGTAATCTGGTGAGTTGTCCATCTGGTCCGTGTGAATTATCCACCTCCAGACCTTTCAGCTTCCCCAGCACCTTCTCCCTAATGATGACAACTACACTCACTTCTACCCTCTGACTCTCTTGAAGTTCTAGTATGCTGCTGGAATCTTCCCCTGTGAGGACTGATGCAAAGTGACCATTCATTTCCTGTGCCTCTTTTTTGGTGCCCTATTACTACTTCTTCAGCCTCATTTTCCAGCAGTCCAATTTCCACTCTGTGCCTTCTCTTCATTGATCTTTGTGAACAGCTGAAACAGATTTTTCTCAGGATGTTGATATTGGGGGATTCCGTGTCGGTAATGCCATTGAATGTCAAGGGGCAATGGTTACATTCACTCTTGTTGGAGATAATTGGGTCACACTTATATGGTGTGAATATTTCTTGTCCCTTCTCAGTGCAAGCCAGATTATCATCCAGTTTGAGGCAGAACTAGTATTTTATAAAAGTTCAACATAACCTCCTTGTTCTTGTCTCTATATTCCTACTAATAAATTCTGTTTATTATTAACTGTTCCCTTAACCCATCCTGTCATCTTTAATATACACCCTGTAAGTCCATTCCACTACCATTCAATATTCTTCTGAAGCTTTACACTTTCGTCCTCACCGTTTACAATGCTTACTGGATTATTTTTGCATTGTAATTGCTATTGAGATCAATATGAATTTGAGTTTAAGGAAATCCAATTCACAGTAAACAAAATAACAATATTTATTGTTATCAAAAACAATTAAATGTTACAATACTAAATTTTAAATAGTTCCTTGATTTTAATCCTTGTGAATTTGCTTTCTAATATTGATGTAATTTACAAAATTTGTTTTTTTTAAATTGTTTTATGGATTGTGGGCTTTGCTGGCTAGGCAGCATTTATTGTCCATTTTTAGTTATTCTAGAAAAGGTGTCATCTTAAGCTGTTGCAGTCCTTGTGGGATAAGGACACCAACAGTGCTGTTAGGAAAGAAATTCCAGGATTCTGACTCAGCAACAATGAAGGAACAGCAGAATGGTTCCAAGTCATAATGGTATCAGACTTTGACAGGAATTTACAATTGGTGGTTTTCCCAGGCACTGGACTGCATGTGTCTTCCCAGTTGGTAGACATCATGAGTCTGGAAGCTTACTTGAAACTTACTTGAAGAATTTCTGCAATGTGTCTTGTAGATGGTACATTCTGCTGCCATTGTGCATTGGTGATGGTGGAAGTGATTGTTGCAATGTTGAAGCTGATGCCAATCAAACAGATTGGATGATGCCAAACATATTGAGTGTTGTTAGGAGCTGCACCCATCCAGGCAAGTGGTGAGTAATCCATGACACTCGTGACGTGTGTCTGTAAATGATTGAGACAGATGGTGTTACTCATCATTGTATTCATAGTCACTGAGATGCTGTTGTAGCCAAAGAATAAAATTGGCCCAGTTCAGTTTCGTGTTAATTGTAACACTCAGGATATTGAAAGTGTTGGTAATACTATTGAATGTCAAAGGGAGTTGGTTAGATTCTGTCTTGATGGAAAAAGGAATTTCCTGGCATAATGTGAAATGAATATTACTTGCTGCTTAGTAGTTCAACCCTGGAGGTTGACCATGTGTTGCTGTACATGGACACATACTGCTTCAGTAACTGAGAAATGATGGATAGTGCTGAATATTCTGCTATTCTGAAGCAGCTGAAGATGGTTGACCTGACAATGCTATTCTATCTTTCAAAGAAACATTTTAATTAATTCTAATTATCTTTAGTATTGCAAAATGCAAATCTGGTGCTTTAGTTTTAAATTATTAGACTTATACTATGTAACTAAGCTGTTTAGGCTAAACAATCAATATTGTTTATTATCCTCTGAACAGCAATCCTTACCATATAAATCTTAATTCACCTTTCCTTCAAGTTGAAATGTTGACACGATTATTGCGTCAAGTGGTGCATTTCATAATCGTTTGAAAAAGATTCCCGCCCACCACAGCTAATCAAAATTCATCAATTTTATTCATGTTAAACCCATCGTAATTAAATGGAAATATTTTTGACTTCACCTCAAATAGCATCAAGACATCCAGCAGTGATGCAACATTCTAGTTAATCCAAAACAAAAAATCGTAGCCTTCTGCTAACGTTGAATATGTTTAGCTTGTTGTCTAATTCAGAAAACAAAAACAAATCAGGCGGAATTGGAAATCAGAAACAAAAACATAAATTGCTGGAAAAACTCAGCAAGTCTGACGACATCCGTGGAGAAAAAGCACAGTGAACGTTTCGGGTCAAGTCACCCTTCTTCAGTTCCGTATCGAACTGGGATAGTATCAACTACTGCTGTAAGCCTGAAGTGAGAGATGAACTTGACTACTTACGTCACTAGACTCTCAATGAACTTTCTCTTACAACAGATTTCGATAAGAGCTTTCATAAATGAAAACAATCAGTTGACTAAACAATCATCGAAAATATTGTAAAATCTCACCTTGACATTGCGTTACTTGGCTTCTGAAAATCGCTAGGCTCGTGTTTCGGTTGAAGTCTTGAAAAAGACATTAATGAACTTCAAGGTCTTCTACATTGCCATCATCCTTGAGTTGGAACACATAACCTTTTGATACTTATTATTAAGTCTGGGTTATCGTTTTTTTAAAAATGCAGATCTTGGATGTATTAAATTAATGAGAATAATCGTAATGACCCATTTGGCCAGTTACTAAAGGTCTGCTTTTCCTCTGTATCTTGCTTAATACTCAGCATGGTTTACACGGCAAGAATTCTGGAAATATCAGTTTATGAGGAAGGGTTTCCAGCCCATCCTACATTTCCGCAAGAAGGCTCTGAAAATCATGAATCACACGACACCAGGTAATAGTCCATGTTGGACTATAACCAAGTGTCGCATGATTTTTAAGCTTGTCCAAACCAGTCCAACACCGGCACCTCCACATCATCGAAATCACGAATGAAAATTTTCTTTGGCAATTTCAGCAACCAATTTGGGTCAGAAGATCAGGCGACCTGTACTTTGATTTTTTTTCACCTCCAGCTCTCTTCCGGTTAGAATACGATTTGAAGATGTCGAATCTGAGAATGGTGAAGACATTTAACTATGAACGAAGATAGATTGCACTTATTTTTATTTGGAAAACATTTCAAGTTACTCAACCGTCAGCATAAACAGGCGATGACATTTTTTGAGATGTACATTTTCTTTTAAAGACACAGAATTTTCTCCTGAAAACATTGGTCGTTGGAAACGGATCGTGTGGAAGAGCAAAACTCGTTCACCGCGGCGTTTCTCATTTCATGAGTTCAAAACGATGTGCGCGGGGGTGAAAAAGCAGATTGCATCTTTTTGCGTAGTTTCGGGGGCATTTGCCGAAAGGATAAACTTCAGCGATTGCAAATTTTTAGAATTGGGATTGTCGAAAACGAAGAGGAATACTTCAACTTTTGTAATAGGACTCAAACCAGAGTTTGGTGATCGGGGTTGCATTCAGATTAGATTTGTGAGCAGTTTTTTTTCAATGAAATAGCATTGCTTTGTGTAAATTGCAAAGCTCCATTCGCAGCCTCTTTCTCTTGACTGCTATGCTCCCACGTGAACACTTGCTGCACTCAGCGCCCCGCCGCTCACAGTAGATTTCTATACTCGGGCGGGCAGCCAATCGCAGTGGCCCGCGGCGGGATACAAGGCATAGTTGCCAGTGAGCCGCCGTCGGCGTAGCTAGTGCTACGGCTAAATATTACGGTGGGGGGTGGGCACTCTTCGTTCCCAATCATCATTGAGGGAATTTAACAATGAAAGGAAGGGAGTTTCCCTTTTTTTTTCCTCGATGTTGAGCCAGTTGTAAGTTGTTTTTCCTCTTTTTTTTTCTTTTTTTCAGGTCATTAATGGTTTCGGAATGTGAGGGTCCAGGACTCGTTATATTTGTGTTTTTACCATAAAGGGAATGGTATGCGGGCCCACCAGCCGATGTTGTTGTCGGTGATGCCGCCGTGATATTTTGTTTCAGGAAAATGACGAACGCGCGATCTTTTCCTGAGCCCGCGCGGCTCTCAGCTCCGTCTTCGAAAAGCCGGTTGGCGCGAGAGCGGACGGTTGGTGTCGGGAGGGGGTCACGGGGTCAGCTTCACAACCCACCCCCTCACCCCCAGCCTTCACCCCTCCCTACAACTGCCCCACCGCCACCCCTCCCCCCCCCCCCCCCCCAGCACCCTCCTCCTGGCTGTCCCCCAACCGCCTTCACATCCTCCCCAACCGCCCAACCCTCTTCCCGCTATTAGGCTTCAAACCCCTCACACCACCAACCCTTTTCCCCAAAACTCCTTGCCTCAACCCCACCCATTCTCTCCACCCTACCTCCTAATCTTAGCCTCCTCATTCCCCCCCTCCACCATACCCCCTAATCTTAGCCTCCTCATTCCCCACCCCACCCCTCATTTCGTAATGTCTCACTGAGAGAACTTGAAGGTCAAGTAGGGTGTGATCATCTGGTTGCCCAACAGGTTGAGTGTAACTTGTAAATCCTTCCAAACGTCTACAATGCTATGGAGTGATCAGGAAGGATGTTGGTTAGCTTGTAACCATCACTGGGCATAGTCATGGCTAAAGCAACTAAGATTCTTGGGGACTTGTTGATTCAGTTGGCTGGAAAAGCAGTGTAGATCAGATGGTTGCCACTGCACTAGATTTGTAAGCCACTTTTGAGTTATTTAATTCTGCAAACAAGAGACTCAACATCTTTTTGAATATTGACAACACAAGATATATGTATCATCCAAACCTGATCAAACAAACAAGTATACTGGCTTCCCTGCATGTTGAAGGGTAGGCTATGGAATATGTCGAGCACTTAGCATAGCTGTTTGGCCACCAGTCTCAAAGGCCTGCCATTGCAAAAGGTCCACTAGTGGTTGAGCTGTACCAGTTTAATCTTAACAGGTATGCAGAGCAGTAGTTTTCACCATACTCCTGCACTGCAGTGATGCCTGGATTGTGTGTTAGTGACACACAAGGGCACAAGAAATTCCACTAACAATGTCTTAAGCACATTTTCTAGATTCAATGGGAGGACCGTTGACCAAATATTAATGACAAGAACGGAAATTTGCAATCACATTCTCATTCCCAATAATTTTCCTCTTTTTCAATAAAAATAACATCAGGAATAACAAATCTGCTGATGATATGAAACTGTTATTAATTGTTGGAAAAACCCATCTGACTCATGAATATTCTTCAGGGGAGGAAATCTGTCATCCTCACCTGGGTTTTCTACAATAATGTGGTTGACTCTGAAATGCCCTTTGAAATAGCAAAGCAAACCACTCAGTTGCATTGATCACTGTCTGGCATCAATTCCTCGAAAGTATTAAGGGTGCAAGGGTGGATTGTGTGGGGGATTTCAATGTTCACCAAAAAGAAAGTCATGCTGCTGCTGAGCCAGACTGAGCTGGTTGGGTATGAAAGGATGTAGCTACTATACTGGGTTTGTGTCAGGTGGTGAGGGGAAAATGCTGCAGATGCATCTGTCCATGACAGTATTGGTGAGAGTGATCACCGTACACTCCTAGTGGAGATGATGTGCTGCCTTCACATTGAGAATACCCTCCATTGTTTTGTGTAGTACTATCACCTAAATAAGAAAGTGTGAAACAGGACAGATTTAGAATAGATCTAGTGACTCAAGACCGCATCCATGGAGCGCTGTGGGCCACTGACATCAGAATTATACCAGCACAATCAGCAATGTCATGGCCTGGCATATCTCTCACTCAACCATTCCCATCAAATCAGCAGATCAACCACAGTTCAATGGAACATGCAGGAGGGCATGCCAGGAGCAGCAGCTGGCATACCTAAAATTGAGGTGTAATTCTGGTGAAGCTATCATGCAGGACTGGTATATATGAAACAATGTAAGCAACAAGTAATAGAGCTACGTGATCCCACAACCAGCGAATGAGATTTAATTCTGTAGTCCTGCCATATCCTATTCTGAATGGTGGTGGATAATTAAACAAAGAAGAAGAGGCTCCACAAATGTCCCATCTCAATGATGGAAGATCCCATCACATCAGAGCAAAAGATAAGGCTGATGTGTTCGCAGCAGTCTCTAGCCAGGAGTGCAAGTGGCATTCAGCTTGGCCTTCTCCAGTGGTCTCCAGCATCACATGTCAGTCTTCATCCAATTTGATTCACTCCACGTTGTATCAGGAAAGGGTTGGAGGTCTTAAACGTCAAAAGACGTCATTTGGCAATCGTGCTGAAGACTTGTGCTTCAAAACTTGTAGCTCTCAGAGCCAACTATTCCAATACAGTTACAACACTGGAGGCGAGCTATTAATGTAGAAAATTGCCCAGGTGCATCCTTTACACAAAAAGCAGGACCCAGTCACTTACTCATTTGATCATCAGATAAGACATAGAAAGTGTAATAGTGCTATCCAAGCAGCATCTGCTCAGCAATAACCTGCTCAGTGATACCCAGTTCGAGTTCTGCCAGGATCTGTCAGCTCTTGAACTCAAAACAGCCTCAGTCCAAACATGGACAAAGCGATGAGTACATGTGATGAAGTGAGAGTGATTGCACTTTACATCAAGGACACATTTGACCAAGTGTGATATCATCAAGGAGCTTTCACAATACTTGAATCAAGGAGTATTGGGGGCAAACTCTCCTCCAGTATTAGTCTTTCTTGGCAAAATGGTTGTGGTTGTTGGAATTAACCATCTCAACTCCAGAGCATCTCTGCAGGAATTTCCTTAGGTAGTGTCCCTGGTGCAGTGGTCGTCTTCAGCTGCTTCATTCATAATCTTTAGTTCAACATATGATCAGAAGTGGGAATGTTCCCCAATGGTTGCTCAATGTTCAGCACCATTTGTGACTCCTCGTACTGGTGAGCCTATGTTCAAATACAACAAAACTTGGGCAATATCCAGGCTTGGGTTTACAAATGGCAAGTGATGACCTCCAATAAGGGGCAATTGTTGGATTGTGCCTTAACATTCAATGGTGTAACCATCACTGAATTGGCCACTGTCATTATCCTGGGAGAGGGTTTTACCATTGACCAGAAAGTCAACTGGAGTTGTCATATAAATACAGTGGCTACAAAATCACATCAGAGGCTGGGAATATTATTTGAGTAATTCCTGTCGTGTCTCCTTAAAGCCTGTCCACAACAAGTTAGGAGTGTGATGGAATACTGTTCACTTGCCTGCATGGATGCAGCTCCATCAATATTCAAGAAGCTTGACAGCATCCAAGACACAGCAAGCTGCTTGATAGGCAAGTATTCAAACCACTCACCATCCTTATGTGGAAATACATGGCTGTTCCTTCAATGTTGTCAAAATCCTAAAAATTCCTCCCTCAGGGTATGAACTGCAGCAATTCAATAAATCAGTTCTCGACGCCATTTCCAAGGGCAACTAGGGACATGCAATCAAAGTTGGCCAACAAGTAACACCCAATTCTCATGAATGAATTAAAAAAAAATTTAAGTCTTTTTGCAGATCAAAGTCAACCTTTCCATGTTCATGTATTGAAGATTTTTTTTGTTCAAAGAACCATGTGGAAATTTCTGTTTGAATTTAACAATTAAATTACCTGAATTTTGTTACTGATTTGCACCAGGATTAAGACACATGAGAAACTAGCTTTAAAATTCAGTGGCAACATTTGGACTCAAAGATATATTTTTAAAAATGCTGTTCTTGAGGCATCACTTGTTGGATTTTAAGTGTTGTATTTTCCCAAACAGCTTTTAACTTATCAATATTATTTTATGGTAAATGCCAATTTCACTACCCTATTTTTTATAACTTTGAGATTCTGCATGATATTTTATAACCTACTAAATTTCTTTTTTTTTGTTATAGATGGAAGAGTTCTTTTACTGTCTAAGACGGACTATCCTTGCTGTATTGAAATAGGGACTTGGTGCAAAGAAGTTGATCAAATACGATTTAATTTTATGAAGATACTTCTCTGCCGTGATCTTGAATCGCAGTAGTTGACTTTTTTTAGTTGGAGATGATGTAATTTCTTATAAAAACAACTTTATTTTTAACTGGAGCATTCCAATTGATGGCTGAGGATCAGTTTTCTAACTGTCTTGAGCATTGTGAAAGGATAAGAAGAAATGAAGAACTAATGCATGATGCTGAAATTTAAGAAATTTAAAAATGCAGCTTAAATGGTTACAAGTGCTGTTGCCAAAAATAGATAATCTTATTGAAAAGAAAAGTTTTGTTTACAGTGCCACAGAAGTTTCAATAAAATGTCGTTCTGGAAAGAAGCAGACTGCAAGGAAGACCACGGCTATCAAGAGTTATTTCAGCTCCAAGAAGCAGCAATTGAAAGAAAATTTGAGAACGAATAAGGAGAGAATAGAAATCTATGATCATATCGGAGAACCTGAAAAAGAGATAAATGAAATGTTGATATTTTGTGTTAAATGTAAAGATATTCAGCAGTTTAGCTTTGCAGAACTTCAGGAACACTGCCAACAAAATCATCCAGAAGACAGACCTGTATTTGTCTGTAGCAGATGTGGTTTCACAGTGGATGATGTGGAACAAATGAATGTGCATGCATTTTCACACACAATGGACAAAGCATTAAACACCGAACTTGCTGCCAATAAAGAAGGTCTCGCCTTGATCAGAGAAATGGAACTGCATAAAACCAGGCATTTAAAGCCAGATACCTTGTATTGCAATAAGTGCAGATTTTCAACAAAAGATCCACTTCTCTTTCAGAAACACATTCTGAGACATGAAGAAATTCAGTACAAATGTGGGCGTTGTGATCGTGTCTGTTACACTAGGGGAGAATTCCAGCGCCACTCTGTACAGCATACTGGAACATTTCCCTTTAAATGTAGGTATTGTGATTATGGTGCAGTCCGAAAGGATTATGTTGTGAAACATACAAAAGGAGTACACAGAGACATCATAAAAAATGGTGGATCTGCATTGGTTCTCCCAATGAGGAAAGGCTGTAAGAAAAAGACTTCCTCCAAAGCTAAGAATATATCCAAAGTGAAGCCAACAATAACTGAACAAAATGAGAATTCTACTAATGTTAGGCTACATGATAAGGTGGTAAATTCATTAGCTTTAATTACTAATTCTGGTACCACATCATGTCAAATGCAAGGTGAGTCTGTGGAAGTACAGCAATATCGAAGTATAAACAGCGCCAGTGATAATAAAAGTGTGGATAACTTATTTGTACAAAATATTAAACACTTGAATTGTCCTCCCACGGATGCAAGAAAGAATCAGTTAAAGGTACTTGCTCCATCTAAGCATACTCTTCAGCCTGGTGCACCATTAACACTGGTTGCTCCAGCACAGATGGTTATTCCCTCTAACTGCTTGGCTCAACTAACAGAAATAAAAACTGTTAATGGGAAACAACAGTTAGTATTCAAACTAATACCACAAAATACAGTCGCTAGCGCATCAGGAATAACTACACTTTCAGCACAAGAAATGCAACATGTGAATTCAGAAATGGCACCGCTGCAACAGAACAGCTTGTCACATAATCCTACAACAGTACTGACAGAAATCGTGGATCACAATGAGTTACCCGTTGTAGAATCTTTCAGTGAAGTTGAAGCTGATAATATTGATATAAATACTAAACTGCTCTTTTCAAATCCTCACTGTTCATTTGGTGTAAAGCCTACAACTAGTACTTCTTCCATAGTGGAGAATAAAAGCAAAGCTCATCCAAACCAAGGTAAGGATGTAGCTATAGAACAATTACAAGGTAGTGAACGAACAGAAACTGACTTGACCTGTAGCTTTCAACAAGATCCTCTTGCAACTCCAGATGTTTTAGATGAAATGATGCATTATCTTCAGCAAGAAGCTTTAAACAGCAAAACCACTTTGAAAGGTTTTAATGCAGATACTGAAGAGTTACTGAATCAAATTGATAAGAAATTGTTAATGTTTCCTAAATCTAAGGAAATGCAAAAGTGTACAAACTCCTTTTCACCTTGTAAAGTTGCTGTCAGTAATGGTCAGGAATGTGTTTTACAGGATCCCTTTTACGTTCCGAGATTCAAGAATGAAAATATGGATGGCATTGAAGATGTCATCTCTGCTGAAGCAGATTTTGAGAAATCAATATTGCAGCTGCCTATGGCAGGCCCGGGGTTGGCTAAAAACAATATACATTTGTGTGATTCTCAAGTTTTGAGAGACTCCAGCTGTAAAACTGCAATCAAATCAATTGAATCTTTGCCAAATGACAGCACGAAAGCCAAAACAGAGCGATATATGATGGAAAACTGCAAGTCAGTAGACATTAGTAAGGTCTTACCATGTCAGCTGTCCCCCACTTTGTCTGGCAATCATACAACAGTAGCGTCCAAATCCGTTGATCATCGGATTACACCTAAATGTTCTTCATCTGTTAAACAAACCAAAATTATACCTGAACGTATGTTTCTCACAGACTGTTTGAAGTGTCAGTGTATTGATACTGTTGATAAGGACCTCAATAAACCTGCAGCTTGTAAAGGTACATTTGAAAGTCATCTTAAGTACTGTACTGCGGTACAGAACCAAAGAATATCATCTGGTCAAGATCACGGTGAAATACGTTATAGGAACAATTCATACTGCATGTTGGAAAAGTGTGAAAATAGTAGAACAAAACCAGACTTGCCTCTTAGATCAAAAGCATTGAAGTCTAGAAAAATAAATACAAATGATAATAAGATTATGTCAGTATGTGAGAGTGCAACTTTGTGTGCAAACCCGCATGATCAAATTTTACAAAGAACGTCAATTGGCTTAAGTGTAGCAGCAGCAGCAGCTATTACTAATTCACTTAACAATGTGTCTACGAACGGTGTGACGTTTGTAAGTGAAATGCAATCACCATTGCATGATAAGAATGAATTAAGTAGGGAGGATACATCACAAGGCATTACAATTAATGCAGACTTCAATGATGTGAGTAACTGGCATGATCTAGGTACTGCTGGGTTTACTGATGATCCTTCTGTTGATGGACAATGGCCTGTAATTTCTTCAGTGTTTTCTCTTAGTTGTGGTACTAATAATGTTCCGGATAGTATTCGATGGGATAATGATCAAGACAGCAGTTGCACTTCATTCACTTCTGCACAAGAAATTCTGAAAACGAACCCATATTCTCAGATTCAAGCAAATAATAAAAGCCTAACTCTCCAGCTTGAAAAAGAACATACAAATAAACCAGTCAGCTACAGGAATCCAGTGTGTCTGCAAGTATCCAATGACAGGAACTTCTGTACAGTGTCAAGTCCATCAGTGGTGAATGGGAAATCATTTCAATTATCCAGTTGTGTTAACATGGCTGAGCATCGTTATTTATTGCCAACATTGACTCCTTCTATTCCACCAATATCACCTGTTGAGAATGTGGATTGTTCTTCTGTAAGTGAGCAGTTTGTTGATGATGTCGATGCTTTCCAGAATTCACACAAACGATATTCTAATGAATTTTATTTAAATCAAGCTAGACTGTCTTCCAGAAGCACTAATACAGCAGTGGAGTATTGCGCGCAAATGGACAGTTTTGTACAGAGAAATTCAAGTGATATGGGAAATGCATTAACTGGTACAACACAAAGCTACCAAAGCAAACCCTTCTCATTTCCAAAGCTTAAAAATTCTCCAAATTTATCCCTAGAAGATACATCCAATCAAAGTAAAACACTTGAAAATGTTTTATGCTCAACCACCAATGGCGTTGATGAGCCTTCAGTTTGTCGTAACTTTAGTGACACTACATCTGCTCCCATTGGAATAACATCAAATGCCTGGAAACAAGTTTTAACTGTTAATCAATCACCAGTGGCACTTGCAGAGATTTGTAAACCACACATTAATTCAAAGGGATCTTCCTTTAATAGAAATGCTTCTCATTCTTTTGCAAAGGTACAAGAAGACATGCCTACAACTAGTGCATCCACGTTGAAAGTTTGTCACCAGCATAATTTGCAAAGTAAAACCTCTTTGTTTCCTTTAAGCTGTTTTCCAAGTGCAGATCCTGAAGATGTTAACTATACTGATGCTGTTGAGAAACTGAAACAAATACCTTCCAAACTTGGTAAAACTATGGTGCTCCCTAAAAAGGTAGTACTTCCAACTACAGCAAAACTACAGAGTATTTCACTGTCACCCTCTGTTTTAGATAACCAAAGCAATCATTCCAAAGTTCAATTAAAACCTCCGAACAAATCTCGTTCTGTTTTACCTCCATGTGGCCAACAAAGTACATGCTGTCATAAAGTAGTAGAAGATGTATCCAGCCAGACTGAACAAGCTCTTCAAAATATTGCTGAGATTGCGAAAGTTGTACCAAATCTTTCTTGTGCAAACGATTCTGAAAATGACAGTCTGGGACAAGATGAAAATAATGACCTTTTTCCAGAACTGCAGTCCAAATCAGAAATGGCTTCATCCCATCTTCCTGCAGTTCTGCTCAGTTCCTCAACGAGCCAAGTTAATCTTGAAATCACACCACCTTCACAAACCCTAGTAAAAAGCACTGACTGTTATAGACATGAAACAACTTACAAGATTGTTTCAGGTGACAATGTGCTTAGAGTGTTGAATCATGCTGATAAGTCCAAACAGAAACCTTCTCCCATAAGTTGCCATTCTGTCAATTTATCACAAAACCTTAGAGTATTGTGTCCCACAACTGTTTCATGGAGCACAGCAGAAAAATCAGAACTGCAAGCATCAGTACTGACAAAGAAGTGCCCAGTTTATGCTGAACTTGATTCAAGAATTAATTGCTCTTCCAAGATAAAATGTCAAGAGAACAGAAACTGTGATCAATCTTCTGTTTCAGTTAGTAGACCAAACACATTTAACACTATATCTGTTAAGATAGCTGCTCGCCAGAATTCTCAGTCCTTAAAGTCCAGTGGAGGCCAACCGTTACCTTTGAAGCGTAGGAATGCCAGAAACATAGTACCTGATCATAATCGGGATGAAATCCTCTTTAAAAAGGTGAAAAAACAAGATAGCTTTGTTCCTATCACCACCAATCACTGTGAGATATTAAAGACTGCCCGCAAACTAAGGCTCAAACCATTTCATAAAAGTCAGTTGGTAAAATGTCCTCGTCGCAATCAACCTGTAGTTGTACTAAATCATCCAGATGTGGATGTTGAAGAGGTAGCTAATGTAATGCAAACAATAGGCAAGTATAGAGGAAATGTACTCAAGGTGGTTTTATCTGAAAGAACTGTTATTTCTCTCAATTTAAAGGTTGGACAAAGACAGGAATTTGAAAACAGAGGTATTTTACTTGACAAATGGCGTAACTGTAAAACAGTCAGTCCAGTGAAGGAAAGACATATGTTGAAAATAAGATTAAAGAAGATCCATAAGAATAATTATCAGATAGTTCAGAATGTTCATGATGAGCATTTGCAGTTTAAGTTTCACTGTTGGTTTTGTGGACGGATGTTTTGTGATCAAGAAGAATGGATTGCTCATGGACAGCGCCACTTGATGGAAGCCACCCGGGACTGGAATGATGTTGCCAACATTCAAGAAATTACAGAAGTGTTGAGAGGGCAAAATAATTCAGATGAGTAATAGCAGATAAGTTGAATTTATTGTGCTTCATGACAATTCAGTTGATTTTAGAATATAAACTAGTACACATGATCAAAATGAACAAGTGTTATTTAATGTATGTGACTTTTTTTTGGTTTTAATTGCAAGAATAATGTGATATAATATTGATCTGTTCCTTGGGTAAAGTAGAATGTATGACAAAGATCTGTCAAGAAGGAAGTATTATTGATTGTTATTAAAGATGTACGTTTCCTAGGGCCATCTGAATGTTTTGGTACATGTGATTGTACCAGTTGTAAAATATGATAGTCACTCTACACTAAGTCACCCTGATTAAAGTTGTTTAATTTTAAAGTAGTTTCTGTCTTGGACCTGCTCCTCTTAATTTAGGTTGCAATTTCTGCTTTTATGTTCTTGTGCTCCGTCACTGTTGGCATCCTCATCTGGTGTACTTTGTCACCTCTCTTAATGTTGACCTGTTGTTGAATCCTGTGATGTGATTATTTGGGGAGCCTCTTCACTCCCTGAAATCCTTTCAGTTTCTCTGCTTGATCATCTCATTGCTTCCTCTTTTGAATCCTCCCACTCTGTTTCACTCTGAGAACCTACCTCATAGTTTCCTTGCTTGCTTCTTCCTTTTCACCACTACTATTCAGTTGGCATTCAGATATGCAGCCAGCAAGTAGAAGTGTTTGGGTTGGAAACTGATGAACTGGAGTGCCTGGCTGGGGAAGGAAACCACAGAGAGAGAGAAAATGAGTCAGCCTGTTGAACTAAAGGCAAGCAGTTGTTAAGTGGACGGAGTTAATGTATAGTAATTTCAAAATGTGAAGATTTGTATTTTACAAGTTGTTTGAAGTATTTCACCGCTCCCACACAGGTGTAATACTTTAATGTTTTTCCTGAGCAAAACCTAGCAACAGCTTCTCTGTAATTGACTATAATTTTGCCTAAAATTACAATTTTCTGGAGTGCAACCACAACTTTGGGTCAGGATTTAGAGAGAAGTAAGTTATCGGAATTTACAGATTTTATTCAATTTTCACACTGTTAACTTCTTTGTAAATTTTGTTATTGTTTAATACTTTTGCATTTTGTATACATGAATAAAGTTAACAGCATTGTGTTAATTTGTTCATTAAAATTGCACAATATAATTGTATTTACTCATTTATATGTTTTTAATCAATCCATGAAATGTATAATGATAGATGGTGTACAGTATTAATTGTGTACCAGTAGTTTAAACACTATAGTAAATTTTACTAGAAAATTGATACATTTTGCATATTCTTTGATATTTGTAATAAAAAAACTAAAATTTTCTCAACTAGTTTGTAGTATTGTCTTTGAGTGCACACAATTTATAATGCAATCATACTTGAATTTGGGAGTAGTCTAAAATTTTCTTAGAAATTCAAGTTAAGGAGCTGTAAGAAATTTGTAAGAAATACTGTTTTAAAAATGGTTGGGCTATATCCATGAAATAAATTTGTATCAATGCCTAAATCCTGAAAGAAATCTTTTTTTTTTCTTGAATTGTTTTATGCCATGACTATAATTGTAGTTAGCATACTTTTTTTTGCTGTTGACATGGAATCTGAATAATTTAGATATTAAATGTTAGAAGTCAGTTTTTTGATGGTTATGAAACAAGTACAATGAAGCATATTGATAACTACTTCTTTGAGAATTTTAAATCATATACTTCCCTAGTTTTGTCTTTTCTTGTTGCAATTTGCTGTTTCATACCTGTTGAATCATAGGGAAGAAGGGCTTATGCCCGAAACGTCGATTCTCCTGCTCCTTGTATGCTCCCTGACCTGCTGCGCTTTTCCAGCAACACATCTTTCAGCTGTTGAATCATAGTCCAATAACTGATGGACTGTGGATCCAGGTGTAGTCAGTAATTCTTGAACGCTCTTCATGTGGATATACTAGGAATGGAATTTAATGAAAATGGCAGGTCAATCCTGAACCACCCCTCAATCTGATTCTAATGCCTGTTGGATGCTCAACTTGATAACAAAGTAGTTTAGGGTAATTTCTCACCTCAGAGTGCTGCTGGTCAATTTAAAATTGGCAGTTATTGGATCCTGACACCACCACCAAGCTGCAGGCATAAAGGGCTTATCTGTGTTTTGGACCAGGCCAGATCCCTCAAAACCTTTCAAGAAGGTGGCACCGATCCTAACTTTGCTAGTTGTTTTAAGGAGCTGTAAGATGGATATTCCAGATGGATAAACCACTTAGTTTTTTTTATATAAAGCAGTTTATTTACAGGATTACTGAATGAAATAAGTAATCCTGTAACCAAATAACAGGATACCAAATAACTTAATCTCTCTGAAAACCCAGCAGATCACCCAACTGAATGGTGCTCTTCCAAATACTTGCAACAATCCCCATAAACATCCCTTGGCACAAAAGGTAAAATCAAACACAGATCCTTACAGGATATCAGTCAGAGAGAGAGAGAGGACCTGCAGCTTTTTTCACTCTACTGTTCAAAACCAAACCAATCTAGAGAAAAGCTGAGCTGGGAGAACAGGCCAGTCCTCTTTCATCGTGTAAGTGTTCCTTTTTAAAGCTTAAAAGCTTTCTGCCTGAGGCAATATCTCTTAGCTACCATTAAACCGAGTCTGTGTTGTTTACGACTTCTGAAAAAAAATCAAGGACTGCACAACCTTGTTAAAGGGAGAGCTTCATCACAGCTCATCCCCTTAAAAAAAAAGCCATGAATATCCAACGATAGCTTCATTTCAAAGCCCCTTAAAAATTATTAGTAGTCTAAAACACACAAGTACATTGCATTGACTATAAGCGTGAAAATATGCACAACCACATTCCGTTTCAGATTGTTGTACTCTCTATTTCTAATTCCAGTCTTGGCAATGCATCGGCAATCACGTTTCTCATCCTGCCACATGGATAATTTTCAAATTGAATAGCTGTAACAAACTCCATCTAAATAGTTTAGCATATTTGTCCTTAAATTTCTCCACTTTATGCTTTATGATCAGTGTATATGATTGTCTCAGACACATCACTGGAAACACAAAACACTGAAATATTGTAAGTTAAAAGTCTCCTCAACTGTTGAATATTTCTGCTGATGAATAACTTTCTGGAAAAGTATCTGATAGGTCTTTCTATCTCCTCGTCATCATCTTGCGAGAGCACAGCACTAACACCCACATCACTTGAATTGATAGCCACCTTGAATGGCTTTGAGTAATTAGCCATGACTAATACCTGGGCAGTGGTTAACACAGCTTTCAGGCTGTAAAATGCCTTCTTAAATTCCACTGTCCACTGAAACTTCTTGCCTTTAGCAATTCAATGAATGGAACAGCCACATTGTTAAAATTTGGTACGAATCTTTGATAAAATGCACTCAACCCCCGGAACCATAGTACAGTTCATTTTGTTGATGGTGTGGAAAACTCCCCAATTACCTTCATTTTATGCATCCTATGGGACCATCTGTCCGTGTCCAAAATCATGGCTCAAGGTAACTTGGGCTTTGGCAAATTCACTTTTAGCCAGGTTTATCACCAAGCCTGCATTCCGAAGTTGATTGAACAAGCCTGATAAATGTTGTAAATGTTCCTTCCATGTATGACTAAAAATCACCAGGTCATTGATATATACAACACAGTTGGGTAATCTGGCAATGACCTTTATTGGTTAGTCTCTGAAATGTGGCTGGCACACTTTTCATACCAAATAGCATGACTTTAAGCTGATACAGCCATTCAGCGTTACAAAAGCTGAAATTGACTTTGCTGTTTCTGATAAAGGTACCTGCCAGTCAAACTTAGAAATAAGATAATAAGACCATAAGACATAGAAGTGGAAGTAAGGCCATTTGGCCCATCGAATCTGCTCCGCCATTCAGTCATGGCTGAAGGGCATTTCAGTGCCAATTACCCACACTGTCCCCGTACCCCTTAATTCCTTGCGAGATTAAGAATGTATCAACCTTTGCCTTGAAGACATTTAATGTCCCGGCCTCCACTGCGCTCCGTGGTAATGAATTCCAAAGGCCCACCATTCTCTGGCTGAACAAATGTTTCCTCATTTCCATTTTAAGTTGACCCCCTCTAATTCTAAGGCTGTGCCCACGGGTCCTGGTATCACCGCCTGACAGAAACAAATTCCCAGTGTCCACCCTTTCTAAGCCATGCATTGCGTTGTAAGTTTCTATTAGATCTCCCCTCAACCTTCTAAACTCTAATGAATACAACCTGAGGATCATTAGCCATTCATTGTATGTTAGGCCTGCCATTCCAGGGATCATCCGTGTGACTCTCTGCAGGATACGCTCCAGTGCCAGTATGTCCTTCCTGAGGTGTGGGGCCCAAAACTGGGCACAGTATTCTAAATGGGGCCTAACCAGAGCTTATAAAGTCTCAGTAGCACATTGCTGCTTTTACATTCCAACCCTCTTGAGATGAATAATTACATTTGCTTTCTTAACCATGGACTCAACCTGCAAGTCAATCATCTGGGACTTTCCCTGACTCCAGGGATTTTTTGAAAGATTACAACCAATGTCTCTACTATTTCTTTAGCCACCTCCCTCAGAACTCTAGATGTGGCACATCAGGGCCAGGGGATTTATCAAATTTTAGACCTTTTAGCTTTTCTAGCACTTTGTCTTTTGTAATATCTACCATACTCGACTCTGCCCCTTGACTTTCCTTAATTGTTGGGATATTACTCATGTCTTCCACTGTGAAGACTGACACAATGTATCTATTAAGTACTTCAGCTATTTCCTTATCTCCCATTACTAGTCTTCCTGCATTAATTTGGATTGGGCCAATTTCTACTTTTGCCTCTCATTTGTTTCTTATGTATTGATAGAAACTTTTACGATCATTTCTAATATTACTGGCTAGTTTACCTTCATATTTGATCCTCTCCTTCTTTATATCTCTCTTTGTTATCCTCTGCTTGTTTCTGTAGTCTTTCCAATCTTCTGATTTCCCAGTGATCTTGGCCACATTGTAGGCTCTCTCTTCTATATTTCCTGACTTCCTTTGTCAGCCATGGCTGTCTAATCACACCTCCCCCACCCCCCCCCCCAACCAGATAATCTTTCTTTTGGATGAACCTCTGTACTGTGTCCTCCATTACACCCAGAAACTCCTGCCATTGTTGCTCTACTGTCTTCCCCACTAGGCTCTGTTTCCAGTCAATTTTCGCCAGTTCCTCTCTCATGCGCTTGTAATTACCTTTATTTAACTGTAGCACCATTACATTAGATTTTGCCTTTTCTCTTTCAAACTACAAACTGAACTCTACCATATTATGATCGCTGCCTCCTCTGTATTCCCTTACGTTAAGATCTTTATTAAAGTCTGCCTCATTACATAGCACTAAGTCCAGAAGAGCCTGCTCCCTGTGGGCTCCATCACAAACTGTTCCAAAAAGCCATCCTGTAAGCATTCCATGAATTCCCTTTCTTTGGATCCACCGACAACATTATTCACCCAGTCTATTTGCATATTGAAGTCCCCCATGATCATCATGACCCTGCCTCTCTGATATGCCCTATCTATTTCCTGGTACATCTTGCACCCCTAGTTGTCCTACCTTCTCAACATAGTTTTCCAAACACAGATTCAGATATGCATCAGTCTTTGTGATAGTCCACATATAACTATTGGGTACCATTTGGTTTTGGCACCATTACTATGGGTGAGCTCCAGTCACTAACTCACTTTGATTATGTCATCATAATGATTGTGTTCAATCTCCTTTTGAACCTGTGCCAAGTTTAGAGGGTTATATCTATAAAGATGTTGTTTAATTAGAACAGCATCTCCTATATCTGCATCATGCATAATTAGGTTAGTACTTCCCAGCTTATTTCAATATGTCTCCCCATGTGATAGTAATAACTTTCAGGTCATTTCAATCTTCCTCTGGAAGATTACTCAATAATTTATACCAATTTTTGAGAACTTCCTCATTGTCCAATTTAATATGAGTAATGCCCAATTTTGAATCCTCTGAACTTGGTTCTTCCCTCAGTGTTGTAATCAATAACGTATTCCCCTCTTACTTCCTTCCTGTCAAAATACCTTTTGAGCATATTCACACAACACATTCTGTGAGATTTCTTTCTGACTGGAGGCCCTATCAAGTAGTTCACCTCACTCAATTTTTGACTTGATAAGGTCCACTAAACCTTGTTTTTAAAGGTTCACGTATCATTGTGAATTTTTGATTTCTTGTCTGTTTCCTGTTTCATTGTATGCTGTGATATTTTTAAATGTTGTCCAGCCAACTCCCCAGCTCTATTTAATCATTCCCTAAAATTTGACACAATGTCCAAATAGGGAGTCTCTGAATTCTGACTTACCAATTTCTGCTTAATCACTTTTAATGGTCCTCTCACTTGATGCCCAAAGACTAATTCAAATGGACTGAACTTGGTCGATTAATTTGGTGCGTTTCTGATCTCAAAAAGCACAAACAGAATTCTGTTATCCCAATCATCTGGATAGTCTTGACTATAAGCCTCAACATGGCCTTTAATGTCAGATGCCATCTTTCGAGAGCTACCTGTGATTCTGAATGGTACACAGTAGATTTGAATTGTTTTATTCCTAAGCTGTCCATAACTTCCTTGAATAATTTTGATGTGAGGTTTGACCCTTGATCTGTTTGTATCTCTGCCAGTAGTCCACATCTAATGATAAATTTGAGAAATTCCTCTCCAATCCTTTCAGCTATGACATTGCGTAATGGAACAACCTCTGGAAATCTAGTCAACATATCTAATATTGTTAACAAATACAGATTCACCCTTTTTGTTTGAGGTAGGGGACCTACGCAATCAATTAAGATTCTTGTAAAAGATTCCTCAAATGTATTTAAAAGTTGCGGTTTTTGTTACTACCTGTGGTTTTCCAATTATCTGACATATATGACATGTCTGACAAAATTCAACTAAATCCTTGTGCAGTGCAGGCCAGTATAAATGTTTTTGGGTTTTAGTTTGAGTTTTCTCACTCCTAAATGACCCCCAAGTGGTAGCTCATGTGCCACTTGCAACACCTCCTTTCTATAATCCATTAGCAATGTGATTCTGCCCACTTCTCATCTGCCTGAATATGTGATTGTCTCCATTTCCTCATTAAGACAAAATTTTAAAGATAATAACATTCAGGATACATTTGGATTCTTTTTCTGTGTATGCCTTTTGATACAATTGCTTTAGGTTTTCATCTTTCTGCTGTAACTCAGTTAATTTATCTGAGCTAACTATGTTTGCATTGTCATCTATCTGCTCCTGGCTTGTCTCGACCATCTGATCAAACAGGATCTCTGCAAACTCCACTTCAATTTTCTTATCTGTACTGTTTGATCTCCCCTGTTTCAGCTGGTGACTTTGTGACCTCATTACCATACAGTCAGGAAAAATGCCAGGATATTTGTCCTGCAAAGTTCAGTTGCCTGAGTTTCCACCTGCTTTTCAACCACAGTAGGCAGCATTCTACAGATGAATTAGCGATATCATTAGCAAGGACAAATTGTATTCCTGGAGCTGAGAGTTTGTTGAATACTCCTAACACAAATTCTCTTCTCTGGACACTCTAACCTCACGTTACATAATAGATTGTTTCTTGTCTCACCATGAATACCTGTTACTAGTACCTTTTCTGGCAAGGATATATCTCTCTCATCTTTCAGCGTCATAGATTGAGAGGATCCTGTGTCTCTTAATATTGTAACCTCTTTAGCTACTGCTCCTGGCCTATGCGAATAAACTTTACTTTTGCAAGTATATCGTTTAAGAAGATCTGGCACTTCCTCCTTAACCAACCTCCAACGAGTTTGTACATTCTGGTGCAGCATTCTAGCCTACACACAGTGGTTTATGTTATGAGTCCAACAAAATTCACCACCTCATCCTGTTTTCCTACATTGGACTTTTCAGTGCTTCTCCTAATCCACCAACAATCAAAAGGTCAATATTATTTTAACTGTTGATTCATGTGTAAATCCCAGATCTTCTTTTAAGTTACCTTCTCGGGATTGCCTTTAAACAATTGCCAAATCTTAAACAGATGATTGTTCACTGCAAATTGCTCAGCCTTCAGGACAACATCGACCACAACACCACACAACCTCGTCATGGCAACCACTGCAAGATGTGTCAGAGTGTTGATACGGATACCACCATTAACCATGGTGTGCGTAGTAGATATTCATATGATTTGGTCAACGTTGTCTATCTCATACGCTGCAGGCAAGGATGCCCGGACGCATGGTATATTGGCGAGACCAAGCAGAGGCTAGAACTCATAGAGTCCCTACAGTGTGGAAACAGGCCCTTTGGCCCAGCAAGTCCACACCAACCCTCCATGGAGTATCCCACCCAGATTCATTCCCTATCCTTTATTTACCCCTGACTAATGCACCTAACCTACATATTCCTGAGCACTATGGGCAATTTAGCATGACCAATTCACCTGACCTGCACATTTTTTGGATTGTGGGAGGAAACTGGAGCACCCAGAGGAAACTGACACAGAGATGGGGAGAACGTGCAAACTCCACACAGACAGTTGCCCGAGGCTGGAATCGAACGTGGGTCCATGGCACTGTGAGGCAGCAGTGCTAACCACTGAGTCACTGTCCCACCAACGGATGAATGGATACCGCACAACAATCAGCAGACAGCGGTGTTCCCTCTCAGTCGGGAAGCATTTCAGCAGTCAAGGACATTCAGCCTTGGATCTTTGGGTGACCGTTCTCCAAGGTGGACTTTGGGATAGGCAACAACGCAAAGTGGCAAAATAGAGGCTGACAGCCAAGTTTGGAACCCATGAGGATGGTCTCAACTGGAATCTTGGGTTCATGTCATACTGCACATGATCCCACTGCACTATACAATCTCTCTCACACATACATTCTTACATACTCACACACTCCCACAGACCCTCTCTCATACACACACTTTCTCTCATTCATACACACACACACAGCCCCCACACTCACACCCACACACACACCCTCTCACAGGCTTATAATCCATTACACCCACACACACTTTACCAAGCTTTTGCACATGCAAACACACTCTCAAGTGCACACACACATACAAGTCTGTGGGCTGAATTTGTATTTGCAGATACATTCTATTTTGCTCAAAAATGTACAATCTGCAGTCAGTCAATATATGTAATATTTTGTACATTTCACTTTGGAAATAGAATCAGTCTGACTCAAGACTGGGATATAGACAGACTCTAACCTTACATCTTTAATGCATTGTCTGAGCTAAGATGTCACCTTTTGTTATAAAACCTTAAGATGTCTCAAGAAGGTGACTTAAAAGAAGTTCTGGGATTTACATATTAATGAACTGAAACCTGCAACCCATTCTAAAAGATGAAAGACTCAACAGCAATCTAGGTTTGTTCAATATATCATTTCAGTTGCATGACACTGTAATCTTTTGCTATAAATTCTGTGTCGTATGATTTTATACTCCACAACCACCTGATGAAGGAGCAGAGCTCTGAAAGCTAGTGCTTCCAAATAAATCTGTTGAACTATAACCTGGTCTTGTGCGATGTTTAACTAAATGTACATAGGCATGTGTTTTAATTCACTACTTATTCAAATAGGTGAAACAGAGTTTACAAGACTAACATTTCAAACTTGAATATGATGCTTTAGGTTATCACAATTCATTGTAATCTGTGATCATGCATCTGTCTGGAAAGGTATGCATTGTTCTCTGTTGGAACTCTATTGCACTTGTTGGAAACTTGGTTGCTGTCATTTAACGTAAGTATCTCTTAGCTATTATCATTATCAGAGCGTTCTTCCAAATCTGTTTGTTCATCATTGGTTTGCTAAACATTGGTCTGAGCCGGCCAGACCTCTCAAAACATTTCAAGAAGTTAGCCCAGACCCTAACTTTGCGAGTTGTTTTGAGCAGGTGTAAAGTGGATATTCTAGGAGAAATGCTGCTGGTCAAACCACTTAGTTTTAAACAAAACAGAATTTATTGACAAGGTTACTGAATGTAACACACACAAAAGAGAGCAGAATACAGAATAACTTAACGTATCCTAGAGTTAATGATGCTGTTCCCAATACTTGCAACCATCCCCATAAACCATCCTTGGCGCAAAACGTAAAATCAAACACAAGTTCTTATAGGAGAGAAGTCAGAGACAGAATACCAGCCTGGAGATGCTTCTCTGGGTCCAGCAGCTTTTTTTCACACTGCTCTTAAAAACCAAACCAAACCAAAGCAGAGGAAAGCTGAGCTGGGTAAACTGGCCACTTCCCTCTCATTGTACTTTTATTTGAAATCATTCTACCTGAGGTAGTATCTCTTAGCTATAATCAAACTGGCCCTAACACCCATCGACCCCAGACTTCTCGGAGTCTGTGTCTTTTAGGACCTGTCTGAAAAAAAAAGTCAAGAACAACCAAATCTTGTTCAAGGAGAATCTTCGTCACACTTTGTAATTTTCCAATACAATCAGAAATGACTTCATATGATCTCAATGGTTACATATTTTGGAAAAACTTTTCTGGTATCCAAGTACTAATATTTGTATTTTCAACTCTCACCCTCTGCTCAGTGAGTAGTTTTGGTGGTTCTCCACCTGCTTATTTATCATGTATCCCTTTCACCATCATCATCCCTCTTTGAAGAAGAATGTTCTTTGTCTTGGAGTGGTTAGCCAGTTTGTTGCTGGGCAAAGTCACTCGCACCTGTCTTCGAAACAGAACTTATGCTAGAAAGGATAAACTTTACTAGAAATGGTAATCTTTACTAGAGATGGTAATCTTTACTCCTTTGGTGTTGCATAAAATGCAACAATGAAATGCAATATCTTGTTTTGTTCAATATTCAATCATTGATTTGATAGTATGTATGATATATTCAACGAAACTGAGTGTGGTCAAGGGGAGGTGATGTGGCCTGGGTTACTTCCCACTTAGTGCATGTCTTGAAATGGTTTGTCAGTGCATTGTGATCCATGGTCAGATGACATATGATCAGGCAGACTGAATAAAATGAAAGCAGAAACAAAAGCAGAAATTGGTGGGAAAACACAGCACATCTGGCAAAGTTAACGTTTCGGATCCAGTGATCCTTCTTCAGAATTGATTTTAGCTAGAATAATATTGGCATATATGTTGAAGATGGGGTGCTGGGAGGGAGGAGGCATAAGTAGTAGATGGAGACAGAGCCTAGAGAGAGAGAAAAATAGTTGGGCCAACAAAGGATTGGTTACAGGTTAGTCTCAGAGGATTAGTAGCTGTTAATGGGGACATTTGTGGCTGACAGTGAGTTGTTTGTAGGATGCGATGACAAAGCCTTGTGTGGGTTGTGGTAAGGACATGGGACAAGGTACTCAGGCCCTAAAATTATTAAAATATTAAGTGCTGAAGGCTGCAAAGTCCCCAATAGACAAGTGAAATGCTATCTTCCAACTTGTACTGAGAATCATAGAATCCCTACAGTGTCAAAACAGACCCTTCGGCCCAGCAAGTCCACAATGACTCTCCAAAGAGTATCCCATACAGACCCATTTCCCCTACCCTATATTCACCCCTGACTACTGCACCTAACCTACACAAGCCTGAACACTCTGGGCAATTTAGCATGACTAATTCACCGAACATGCACATCTTTGGACTGTGGGAGGAAACCCATGCAGACACAGGGAAAATGTGCAGACTCCACACAGACAGTCACCCAAGGCTGGAATTGAACCCAAGTCCATGGTGCTGTGAGGCAGCAGTGCTAACTATTGAACCTCCATGCCGCCATCCATTGAACCTCCGTGCCGCCATTTCAGTGGAACAGTGCATAAAGCCTGAGACAGAGATCTTGGCCAGAGAACACAGTGGTGTGTGGAAGTGGCCGGCCGTTGGAGGCTCAGAGTTATTTTTGCAGACAGGATGTAGGTGTTCTGCAAAGCAGTCGCCCAGTCTGCCTTTTGTCTCCCCAATGTAGAGGACACTACATTGTAAGCATAGATTCAGTGATGTGCAGGTAAATTGCTGGTTCACCTGGAAGGTGTGTCTGAGGACTGCGATAGTGAGGAGGGAGGAAGTAATTGGGCAGAAGTTACACCTGTGATTGCTTGTGAAGGTGCCATGAGGCTATGGGGACATGTTGGGATTGCCGAAGGAATGGACCAGCATGTCCCAGGCAGATTGATTCCTGCAGAAGGCTGATAAGGGAAGGGAGGGAATAATGTGCCTGGTGGTGGCATCCCAATGGCGGTGACAGAAATGGCAGCTAATAATCCAATGGATGTGGCTGTTGGTGGTGTGGTAAGTGAGGATTGGGGAGACCTTTTGCTGTTGTGGGAGCTAAGGGAAGGGGTGAGGGCTGTAGTGTTGGATATAGGTTAGACAGTAGTAAAGGCCCTATCACCACTGTCATGGGGAATCCTCGGTTGGGGAAGAAGGTGGACATTTCAGAGATCCAATTGTCGAAACTGGCATCAGTGGAACAGAAGTGATGGAGATGGAGGAACTAAGAGAATGGAATATAGTCTTTACAGGAAGCAGTGTTAGAGGATGTATAGTCCAGGTAACTGTAGGAACCAGTGGGTTTTTAGTGGATATTGATGGCCAGCCTATCCCTGGAAATTGAACCAGAGCCGTTGAGGAAGGGAAGGGAGGAGTCAGAAATGGAACAGATGAAGGTGAGAGCAGGGTGGTAATTGGAAGTGAAATTGATAAACCTTTCCAATTCCTGACAAAGAGGGAAACAGCGCCGATGATATCATCAACATATCGGAGAAAATGAGTGGGTGCCAAAGCAGGACTGGAACAAGGAATGTTCTACATACCCCACTATGAGAGAGGCATAACTGGGGCCCATGCGGGTACCCATGGGCACCCCTCTCACCTAGAGAAAGTGAGAGGAGTTAAAGGAGAAGTTGTTTAGGGTGACGATGAGCTCAGCCAGGCAGAGGAGGGTGATTCAGGATGGGGTCACTCAGGCCTTTTTTCCAGGAATGAGCGGAGAGCCTAGACACCACCATGTGGAGGGATTGCACTTCTGTGGCAAAGAGGAAGCAGCTGGAGCCCACAAACTGGGAATTCTGAAACTGATGGAATGCATCAGAGAAATTGCAGATGTAAGTCGGAAGGGACTGGATAAGGAGAGGAAAAATTGATTTGAGGTAGGAATAGATGAATTTCGTGAGGCAGGATTAGGCAGAAACAATGGGCCTGCCAGTCAGCCCTATTTGTGGATTTTGAAACTGAAAGTCGAACTCATCGTATCAGTGAGGATCATGCCCTTTGTGTTGTTAAATTGTTGAACAAAGAGAACATTTAGGGAAGTTATTCTTGACAAGGAAGTCTTCCCCGTGCATTGTGAGTAAATCTGTTGCTACTTTGGTCCAAAGAGTGGATGAAACATCATGTCGATGTTGAGGTTCCTTCGGGTGCTGGGTTTAATACATTTGGTATGTTCACAAGTCATTGAATATCCTGATTCATCCCTTGCCACTACACAGACCTATGTCCTGGTTCTGTGCTTTGGATTCTGTGGTGTAACATGGACAAAGTACTTGTTTGCTTTTGAAAGCAACTTGTTAAGATATATCAAGCTTATCCCTGTATTACAAAAATGAATTAATCTTCTCAGGTGATGCTACATGGATGAGTGTAGCTCCTATGACACTTAAGATATTTGATACCATCCACGATAAAGAAACGCTTTAAACACTCCATCCACCAACTTCAGTGTTCACCCCCTTCACCTAGAAAGCACACTGGCAGCAGTGTGTACCACCTATGCAATCTGATGCATTATTATGCCAAGGATTCTCTGATAGGATCCTCCAAACCAGTGACCTCTACCAGCGAGAAAGACAAGGAAATAGTGAACCCACCATATGCAAGATTCACTCCAAGCAAACACCATCTTAATCTGAATTAAATTGTTATTTCTGTTGCTGGGTCAAAATCCTGGAACTCCATTCCTTCTCACACTTATGGATGCAATGGTGTCTGGATGCTAAATGCCTCACAAAAACAAGATGCAATTCATTCAAAATGTCAGCCCACCACCATGTTCTTCAGATAAATGCTGGTCTAGCTCTCCTGTGAATGAATCACAAAGATCTGCATTGATGGAGGGTATTGGGAATGACATAATGGTGCATTTTCTAAGGTGCTCAACTATTCCTGGGTCAGTTCAGCTATCTTCTCTTTGATCTTTGAAAGTATGAAACTGAAAGCACCAGATGTAATGGCTTGTATATATTTAAGGTTGAGGTAGATAGGTACTTGCTCAGTAGGGAAATCAAGGATTACAGAGAAAGGGCAGGAAAATGGAAATGAGGAACATTAGATCAGCTATTTTACTATACATGCATGGCCAAAAGCCAAGCCAGACCCTAAAACAAAGTACAAGTGACCAACAAAATGATATAACACCACAATGCTTGTATTAAGTGGAGGTGGTAAATAGGCACACAAGCTCCAACATAATAACATTCAGAATCAGTGAAATAAAAGGCAATTTCAGAAGATTGTCAGCTTGTTAACTGCTTGCACCATGTCATTGTATTCTTATGGAATCAGATTCTAACCCCAAATTACAGACAGATATATTCAAATATAAGTACAACATTTGCTTTTTCAAGAAAAAAAGTGTGAGATTACAAATAGCAGAGAACATAAATTCATTGACTGTGGATCACATTGAGTACCAAAAAGAATTGTGGAATGTCACACTGGAGGAGTGTCAAAAGAGCTTCAGATAGAAACATGTCAAAGGAAGAGATGCCATTCAAAAACCCGAACTGTGATCTCCTGTGGGTTGTATCCGAGATTGCTGACAGGATGAGTTGAAAGAAAGGCAGTTCTGGGTGAAAGGCATGGTTGGCTTTTACCCTTCCAGGTATCTCCAAGTAAGTTGGCTAAACACCAAGCATGCCAGGCTCAGGGAGCTGAATGGCCAAATCCTGTTTCTATTTCTTATTGCCTTATGGTGTCGTATTCTGTATTAGAATGGTTGGATTGCACAGAAGACAGGATTTTGGGTTAAATTTTGATTTACGATTTGCTATACATTTACTTCAACATAGAACATAGAATATTACAGCGCAGAATAGGCCCTTCGGCCCTTGACGTTGCACCGATCTGTGGAACCAATCTGAAGCCCATCTATCTTACACTATTCCATTTTTATCCATATGTTTATCTAATGAATTTTCATCCGTATGTTTATCCAATGAATTTTTATCCACGTGTTTATCCAATGAAGAATTGTGACTTTCCTGGGTTTAACCATGCTTTCTTGAGTTATATCACAACACAAAGAAAGATAATAATGCATGACACACTTTCTCATACACTAGAAACGAGAGATAGGTTCAAAATTACAATTGACAAAAGCCATAAAATTCAATCTTTGTCTTTCTATTTGTAAAATGTTGCAACCTTTTTAGTTGGTTTGGCAGTTAGTTGATTGTTTGTTTAGAGATTCTTGTTTTTGTGGTTAACTGACAGGAATTTTCTGGTTTCCTTCAACAGTGGCTTTGCTGGCAACTTGCTTTCAACACTCAGAGAGAGACGTACTTTGCTTCTTTTATTTGTTTTGGAAGTGCAGTAAAACAGAAGTTTTCAGCTATATACATTCACAGTACATATTACTACAGTGTCTTGAAACACAAGCTCACTAGGACAGAGACCAGTGTTGAATTTATTATTTAAGCACCTTTTTTATAGATTCCTGCAACTACGTCTTTCACTCGGAACTGCCTTTCTTTTAACTCATTCTGTTGATAATTTAGGATATAACACACAGAAGATCATAGTTCACTTTTTAAAATGGCGTCTCTCCCTTTGATGTGTTTCTGTCTTAAATTCTTTTGACACTCTTCAGGTGCAACATTCCGTAATTTATTTTGGGACTCAATGTTTTCTACACAAGATTTCAGTTAGTCACTGAATTTACATTCATTGACATCTTTATACTAGTTTTTTTTTAATTTTGAAAAGCAAATGTTGTACTTACATTTGAGTATATTTGTCTGTAATTAGGTTATAATCTACTTCCATAAGAATTCCATTGAGGTGCGCACTTAACAAGGTAAAACATTTCACAATCTTCTAAAATTGCCTTTTACTTGACTGATTCTGAACATCATTGTGTTTGAGTTTGTGTGCCTATTTACCACTTCACTTGCTGCAAGCTTTGTAGTGTTATACCATTTTGTATTTTGTTTTAGAGTCTGGCTTGGCTTTTGGGCATGAATATGTGGGAAGACCTGCTTCCATAGTCTCTTGGTGTCTACAGATGTTGGGAAAATCTGTTCGGCTTTGAGTAGATGCATCTGTTGCAGATTTTTTTTGGTCTTGCTGATTAGCCTTCATTCTTGAATCCATCCTCAAGTTATGGCACTTTTAATTGCACAAAATATCGCTGTTTGATTGGTGCAGAGATAAGGATTATCACAGTGAGCCTGACAATTCTTCTTTGGAAAAGTCACGCTCATGCCCTTTGTTGTGGCTTCTTCCAATCAAGTGGCCAACAGACTCCTGTTTGTTGTGTAACTTGATTTGGCTGTCTGTAATCCTGAACTTATTTCTTAACCTTGTTATTTGAGAAACGTCCAGATCTTTTCTGGGCCTTTCTGACCATGGAATAACAGGTAGTGCTAAGGCTTGGTAGTCCCTCCTTGAGAATGTTAAACATGATTGTTTTTCTCAGCATCATCACATGATCTGCATACATTATTTGATCATTGGCAATTTACTAAAGCTGTCAATTTTCATCATGAGGGTTGTGTTAACTATGATTCTGCCTTTAAAAGGTACACAGGAACACTTTAAGCTGCGTATCCTTGACTTTGTCAATGCAAATTAAAACTGCTCCTTCCTTAAGAACAAAGACTCTGCAGCTGATATTTTGCAAAACTGTTACTTGTGTTACAACTATCAGAGGCTGAGCATTCTAACCTTCCAGCTTTCTGCACTACATTGTACATGCCTTCTGTTCCACTTAAGGCACTTCAACCCTTTTGTTTTTGTTAATTAAGGCAATCTTAGAAATTTCTTTGACATTGAAATAACTTACATTCTAATCAAATGGAAATGAGTTCAGTCTTCTTGATGGTTAATGCCCTGTTTACTGAGCTACACAGTTGCCATTCCCAAATAAACTGGTGCTGTCTAAGGCTGAGAAACCCTTTCTTTGTCTGAGTTTCCTGTTGTCCAAAGCTGTTGTCTGATTGGTCTTTAATGAACTTTTAATGAAGTATCTGCAATCATAACAGCGGAATCTTTTATAGATGACTAATGTTGTTACCATGGCTTGAGTTTGCCTTCAACAGTATTTCTTTTCTGATCTGGCAATGCTTATATGATATGTCTGGCTACTTAGGAAACCGGGAGTGGACATCGTGACACTAAAAAATCCAACAGACAGTTATTACACTGCAGTCCTTGGGCACCTATGTTTGAGAGCTAATGTTAACTACATGTTACAGCAGAGGAGATTCAAGTGATCTGATGTAAGATGAAATATGAGATCATTATGCTATGATATGATACAGTGATGATGTCATGAGCATGCCTCTTCAAGACATATTTAACATGTTGACCATGAGTCATTCCTTCATGATAGGGGTTCTCCAATTATTTAAAAAAGGTAAAAACAATGACTGCAGATGCTGGAAATCAGATTCTGGATTAGTGGTGCTGGAAGAGCACAGCAGTTCAGGCAGCATCCGAGGAGCAGTAAAATCCTTGGATTCCTGATGAAGGGCTTTTGCCCGAAACGTCGATTTTACGCTTTATTCCTGATGAAGGGCTTTTGCCCGAAATGTCGATTTTACTGCTCCTCGGATGCTGCCTGAACTGCTGTGCTCTTCCAGCACTACTAATCCAGTTCTTCAATTATTGCCCACTACCCCTCATGTGGACACAATGGTAGCTTTGGGATCAGTGACTCCTTCTTTGCCATTATAGCAATGGTCACTGTGATTAACCTTGGATCTATTGGCTGCTGGTCACCATGTAGAAAAGAAGCAGTCAGATTCAAAAGTACCTTTTAATCAGAGAGTGCTGAGTAAGCTCAGGATTTTTTTTGTTGTGGTTAAACTCATCACCAGTCATCTCTTTATCTACTAAGATAGTAGTCCTATGATCCACTGGGACTATGGTGATTTTACCTAAAATTTATGTCTTGGTTGGTGCAGGCAGACGTGGGCAAGCATGCAGTGAGTAAGTGTGGGAAAAACTGGGAGGATGTGTGGCTAAGCTGGAAAGTGAGTGATAGTTTCAAATTTTACTTTGCTTCTTTTGTTATAAAGCAAAGCCTGACTAGCTTATTCTGGTAATGTACTTTATATTCTAACAATGATTAGCAGAATTTAGATGAGCACTGCACATATTGAAAGGAATGTGAAAAGAATAGATTGGGGTTGGAGGGGTGGGGATGTGGGAAGTATTGGGCAATTGGATTAGAGTAATTAGATCTAATGTAATACAGGAAGGATATACTGAATAGCTTTAAAAGTTGTAATTATGATATTGAACTTGTCTCTTCTTTGCATCTTGTGAAGCTTAAATTTTATTGGTGAATCACAGTCAGTATAGAAAAGCCAGCATGATCATGGAAGTTGCATTGATCAACTTGAGGAGGTTAATTGACCGTAATTTCTACTTAAATTGTTATCAATTGTACAGTTAGCCACCCTAACTCAATGAGTTTAAAGTTGAGTTTAAAGAGGATAAGAACTGAGATTAAAAGTGCATTTTCATGAAATTAAATTGCATGCTTGACTATTCTAAGATGGGATGTATTAAAATATATGTCACAATTTATGATGTGGAGGTGCCAGTGTTGGACTGGGGTGTACACAGTTAAAAATCACACAACAGCAGGTTATAGTCCAACAGGTTTATTTGGAAGCACTAGCTTTTGGAGCACTGCTCATTCATCAACCATTAGAGCAGTGCTCTAAAAGCTAGTGCTTCCAGATGAACCTGTTGGACTATAACCTGCTGTTGTGTGATTTTTAACTTTGTCACAATTTAGGCATGCTTTTGCTTTTATTCTTCAGAATCTGAATCATGTACTCCAGATTGGCAACTCTGATGGGGTGTTGGTGATGAAAATGGAAGAGGGAATTTTGACTGTTGGGCTGAAAGAGAGGAGCTGATTAAAGCACACGTGTAGGGGGAGTAGAGAGCTTAGGAGCTGATTACTGGGTCGAGAGGGAGAGGGACCAATTACTTGTGCATAAGGAAGAGGTGCTGATTACTATATATACGATGATGGGAGAGGTAGTGTGTGTCTGGAAATGAGGCTTTAAATGGCTTCATTAAGTTTTCTGTCACAAGGGAATAGGAAAATCTTAGCTCCAACCCTACCTAAGTATGTAAAACAATATCTTTACAAATTTCTTCATAAACCAGATTCATGTTTCATGTTTTTATGATGTGTTACATGTTGATCTATAATAAATAATTTTAATAATTTGATGCCAAATGTTACTGTGTTGCTTTATTGCAGCTTTGCTTTTTGCTAGTGCATGTGGTGACTTAACTGTGAAGTGTTAAAATTAGTTCACATTGAAAAATAGTTTAGGAACACTGGTTCAACACTTAGCCACTCTCTCCCTTTATATATACTTGTTGAGGCTTTAACTCCCTGTTTTTTTATAATTCTTGCTAATTCTAGCTCATATTCTTCGTTTCTCAATTTCTATTAAGTCCATTGTTGGTTTCTAAAATTTTCTTATGTTCATCAATCTTTGTAGTTTTGTATGCCATTACCTTTAATTTGATACCAACTTAACTTCCTCATTAATCCCTAATGCTACATTCTTCTCACAAAGTCTTTCTATCTCAATGAATGATATGTTTGATAGTTGTGAAATGTCTCCTTAAATTTCTGCCACTGCTTATTCACTGTTTTACTTTTTAAGCTACTTTTCCAGTTTCTCTATATTCAGACGCTTGTAAATGTTTTTATTTAAGTTTAAGGCTCTTGTTTTACATCTACACGTTTTATCCTCAAACTGAATGTGGAATGTTATTACATTGTGATCATTCTTGCCTATAGCATCCTTTACCATGGAGTCATTAATCTTCTTCCATTGCATGTTACTATGACTGAGAGTTCCAAGTTAGTTTGATTAAAATATTCTTCTAAAATATCATTTAATTACACACTATGAATTCATCTTCTTGAACTTCCCTAATTTGATTTATCCAATCCACACAAAGTTTAAAACTGTCAATGATTATTGCAGTGCTTTTCTTACAAGCCTCCATTATTTCTTGATGTATGCAATGTCCAACAATGTTACTATGGTTACGCAACCTACAATGGAGCAACTGTAGGATGGTCTGTATAGTACACCCATCAGTGTGTTTCTTCATTTAATATGTTTAATTTTCACTGTAACAGATTGTACATTTTGATCTTCCAATCAAGATCACTTATCATTAATGTACTAATCTCATCTTTTACCAGTACAGCATGCTTGACCTCTATTCCTTTCTTCCTATCCTTCTGAAATATTAAAACCTTTGAATAGTCAGATCTAGCCTTGGTCACGTTACAGTTACATCTCTTTAATGGTGATCATATCAAGTACATTTATTTCTATTCACAATTTCAAACCATCATTTTATTACAAATGCTATAAGTTCAAGTACATTTTATTATGCCTTTTTTAACCAGTTAAGTTCTACTTTGACCTTATTTGTCGGATATTCATATGCTTGTATGCTCGATGCCTTCTTGTCACAAATGAGTTCTTGTTAGTAATACTGCACTGAAGCCTCATTCTTTCTTTTAGACTCTCTAGGAACCCTGTACATGACTGTTAAGTTTAAACTCCTTAGCACGTTGTATCTATTGCTCCCAACATGTTTTCCTGTGCATTGGCACATCCAAATGCAGGCTGGATCTTTGCATTACAGAACATCTCCTTCTAGTAGGCAACTGTGGTCTTCAGGTTACTGTTGCTACTCATTTCAATCCTCCACTTTGACCTTTCTGTCTTTGATGTGCGATAGTGTTCCAATGAAATCAACATGAGCAGTACTTCAGCTTTCAGCTCAACATGCTGTAGCCTTCAACATTGAATTCAACAATTTTGGATCATACTTCCACCTTCATCTTGTTTCATGCTTTATTTTGCCATCTGGTTCATTCTTATTTCATTTCTTTCTTTATTTCATGTTGCATTTGGACACTTGATTCTCATCTATTCTTACCCCATTTGGATCAGGAAACACCATTTATTTATATATTACTTATTTATATTCCTGGGGACTCGAGTGAGATTTTCTCCTCTTTTCTTGATCCATCCTGCAGCCTTCTCCTGACCCTCCCCAGCTAACACAGCTAATCACTGTACTTACTAAACCAAATCAAACCATGCACCAACTGGAGGAAGAAAGCCACATCTTCCACCTTAGGGCCCTTCAACCACACGGCATCAACATCGACTTCACTAGTTTCCAAATCTCCTTTCCCTCTACCTCATCCCAGATCCAACCCTTCAACTCGGCACCGCCCTCTCGACCTGTCCTACCTGCACATTTTCCTTGTCACTTATCCACTCCGCCCTCCCCACTGACCTATCACAATTACCTCCACCTATTGCCTTTCCACCTACCTTCCCAATCCCCCTATTTATCTCTCATCCCCCTTCCCTCTCCACTTTCCTGATGAAGGGCTTATGCCTGAAATGTCTACTGTCTTGCTCCTCGGCTGCTGCCTGACGTACTGTGCTTTTCCAGCGTCACCCTTTTTTGACTCGCTTTCAAAAACCGATAGAGAAAGCTGAAAGAGAAAGGAAAGCACTCACATTTTGTGTAAAGGTTAGATGAGTGACCGTTCTACATCTGACTGAGACAGGAATCAATTCACATAATACATAAATAACCTGTAGCATTAATCAGGCCAAGAGGAATTTTCCACCCCAGAGAGCTGTAAGTGCTTTCTTATTAAGTATATTAAAAACAGATCTGAAAGGTTTTTAAGAATTGAGGAAATTCAGAGAACTGGAGATAATATAGGAGGGCAGAGTTGAGGTAGAAGGGCAGCCATGATCTTGTTGAATGTTAGAACAAGCTCAGGGAGTTAAATGTCCCACTCCAACTTCTACTTCATTCCTTCATCTGATGTCGATTTTGCTGGGAAGGTCAACATTTATTGCCTAAACTTAATTGAATAAAGTAGCTTGTTATACCATTTCAAAGAACAATTAAGAGTCAGCAACATTTCTTTATATCTGGAGATAAATGTAGGCCTGTTTGGGTAAGGATGGCAGATTTCTTTCTCGAAAGGATAAGAGTGAATCAGATGACATTTTACAACAATCAGTGATAAGCTCATAGTCACCATTGCTGAGACTAAGGGCTGGATACCCCAGCACCATTAATCCAGAAGCTGGATATTATATGCTTACTGAGATTGTTATCAGCAGAGTGAACCTGTGCGATAGGGTGACTGGCTACTGCACTGCCTTTTCGCTCACTCCCATAGTGCAGAAGGCTAAAGCTAGCAGCCACTCGCCTCTTCTTGTAAATTTCTGCCATAGGTTTTAATTCCAGATTTCATTCATTAATTTGAAATGCCACCAGATGATTGTTGGGATTTGAACTTGTGTCCCCAAAGCAATAACTTAGGCCTGTGGGTTATTAATCTAGTGATGTCATCACTATGCCAGATAGACCAGTTCTTCTCTGGTGTACTATGATGATCCTTGCTTCTTGTGACATTCTTGATGCACAGGTTAATCCTCCTCCAACATGTCGTTAAGCAGAGTAATTTTTTTATATAATGTTGAGACTTTGCCGTGTAGAGTTTTCTAGTCAGCCTGTTCAGCAATGTTACTACTCACCTCTGGAGCCGGTGGGAGTTGAACCCACGTCTCGTGGATTAGAGGTAGGGATGACATCATATACACAGATATTTGAATCTCCTTTTAGAGTGTCTATTTCCCTGCACGACAGACCTAGTCACTTAATGCAGCAACCTTGACATTCTCTCCTGTAGGACTTCAATGAAGTGATTTGCATACAAAGTCATATGGTGTCAAATTTCACTTTTTTTGTTAACTGCTACTTGAGAAATAGTGAAAAAGTAAACAAAAAAAATGATGGCATTGTCTTGTAGTTAATGTGCAAATTTGCTTTAGTCTCATGAGCAGATTTAAGAGCTTTGATAAAAATGCCTCCCCAGTTTAAATGTTTGAATATAAAATCATTGCCTAATGAACATCAAATATGTGCAGATTCTAATGAACAGATAAATTATCCTTCTTCATTGCGCGGATACTTAGCAGAATATACAGAACTGAATCATTTCTTCTGAGGCTGTCTTTTCACTGACATGTTAAACTGAAACCTAGTGTGTCATCTCTGAAGGGCAAGTAAGTGCCCACAACACCATTTAAAGCTAAACAGGGAAGATCTTCCTCATGCCCTGGCAGATACTTACCCCTAAACGAACACCATTAAAGTAAATTATGTGGTCACAATCTCACTGCTATTTATGGCATTTTGCAGTATGTGAAATTAGCTGCTGTACTAATATAACAATTATAACATTTCAAAAGTACTTAATAGATTGTAAAATGTTTGGAAATGACCTGAGATCATGAAAGGAGATAATGAAAGTTATTGGTTTGTCTGTCTTCCCCTTTTTTATTCCTTTCTTATATTTCTACATCTCTTTCCCAATTTTATTTTTCTCTCTCTCTTTCTGTATACAGTTATGATGGGTTGACATCTTTTAAAATAAACTACTTTATAAATTATATTTTTAAACCTTGGACTGAGTTCAAAGACTGTTTTCAAAGTGGATTCTAAGGGTTAACTGGCCTTCTCCTTGAGGATTCAGACTGGGACCACTTCAGAAAGGTCAGAGAGAGGATATTCTGAGATATATACTTAAAGAATTCAGTGAGTATTCCACAAGTGCAAATGGGATTCATCGATTTGATGATTTGCCTTCTAGCACAAAGAGTTTGAGTAGTAAGAGCCTGAAGGTGTGAGAAGCCACAGCTTGCTTGAACACTGCAGGTTCTGAATAAGATTGTGGCATTAAATTGGATTACCGCTTGCCTTACTTCGAACATTGTTTTGGCAGCTTTCCAGCTCAGATGACACATTGACCATCTTTGTTTCCTGCCAAAAATACAACAAAGATTAGAGATAAGAATCTGCCGATGTTGGAATCCAAAGTAGACAAGCGGGAGACTGGAAAAACAGGAGCAAGCCAGGCAGCATCAGCAAATCAACGTTTCGGGTCCAGAAGAAGAATTATACCCTAAAAATACAGGAAAGGCAGGGCAAGCCACAAAAAACAGAAATGAAATGAGAAATATCCTGAGACAGCTTCAGAGAAACAGAGAGACAAACTGCTTGCATTGGCAAAAGAACTACTGAACTGTAATGATGCAGAAGCAGACCATTCAGCCGATCATGTTTGCATCAGCAACAACGTATCCCCACAAACCCAACTAACAGACTGCTGTAATTTTTTTTATTCATTTATGGTATGTTGGCATCACTGGCTGGACCAGCATTTATTGCCTATCCCTAGTTGTCATTGACAGAGAGGTGATGAATTGCCTTGTATTTGGTTTATAGTCTTTTTGGTTTGACCTATAATAAGAGAGGGATCTCCAAGATTTTGATCCACCAACACTAAAGGAACAGTGATATATTTCCAAGACAGGAGGGTAAGTGGCTTAGAATTTGCAGAATTTCCCATGTCTCTCTGGATAGTAGTGGTTGTAGTTTTGGATGGTGCTGTCTAAGCAACCATGGTGACTTTCTGCAGTGTATCTTGTAGATAATACATGCTGCTGCTGCTGCTGCTGCTGATGGAGGGAGTGACTGCTTGTGGATGTGGTGCCAATCAGGTGGGCTGCTTCGCCCTGGATAGTGTTAAGCTTCTTGAGTGCTGCTTGAGTTGCATTCATCCAGGCAAATGAGGCATGTTCCATCACACTCCTGACTTGTACATTGTAGATAGTGGATGGGCTTTGGAGAGTCATGAGGTGAGTTAATTGCTGGAAGATTCCAAACCCCTGACCTTCTCTTGTAGCCACTGTCCTTACATGGCCAATCTAGTTCAGTTTCTGATTAATGGTAATCCCAAAGATCTTGATAGAGCGGATTCAGCGACAGTAATGCCATTAACTATCAAGGGGTGATGATTAGAACATAGAACAATACAGCGCAGAACAGGCCCTTTGGCCCTTGATGTTGCGTTGACCTGTGAACTATTCTCAGCTCGTCCCCCTACACTATCCCAAAATCACCCATGTGCTTATCTAAGGATTGTTTAAATCTCCCTAATGTGGCTGAGTTGACTACATTAGCAGGTAGGGCATTCCACGTCCATACCACTGTCTGTGTAAAGAACTTTCTTCTGACATCTGTCTTAAATCTATCACCCCTCAATTTGTAGTTATGCCCTCTCGTACAAGCTGATGTCATCATCCTAGGAAAAAGTATTTCACTGTCTACACTATCTAATCCTCTGATCATCTTGTATGTCTCTATCAAATCCCCTCTTAGCCTTCTTCTTTCCAATGAGAACAGACCCAAGTCTCTCAGCCTTTTCTCATAAGACCTTCCCTTCAGACTGGGCAACATCCTGGTAAGTCTCCTCTGCACCGTTTCCAATGCTTCCACATCCTTCCTGTAATGGGGTGACCAGAACTGTACACAATATTCCAAGTGTGGCAGCACCAGCGTTTTGTATAGTTGCAGCATAATATTGCGGTTCTGGAACTCAATCCCTCTACCAATGAAACCTAACACACTATGCCTTCTTCACAGCATTATCCACCTGGGTGGCAACTTTCAGGGATCTATGCACATGGACTCCAAGATCCCTCTGCACATCCACACTACCAAGAATCTTTCCATTGACCCAGTACTCTGCCTTTCTTTTATTCTTTCCAAAGTGCATCACTTCACATTTAGCTGCATTGATCTCAATTTGCCACCTCTCAGCCCAATTCTGCAGTTTATCCAAGTCTCCCTGCAACCTGTAACATTCTTCCAAACTCCACCGACTTTACTGCCGTCTGCAAATTTACTAATCCATCCATCTATGCCTGCATCTAAGTCATTTATAAAAATGACAAACGGCAGTGATCCCAAAACAGATCCTTGTGGCACACCACTAGTAACTGGACTTCAGGCTGAATATTTTTCATCAACTACCACTCGCTGCCTTCTTCCAGAAAGCCAGTTTCTAATCCAATGTTAGATCTTCTGTTGTTAGAAATGGCCATTACCTGGCACTTACATTGCATGAGTTTTACTTGTCACTTGTAAGCCCAAGCTAGATATTATCAAAGTCTTGCTGCATTTAGACATTTACTGGTTCAGTAAGTGAGGACTAATGAATGATACAGACATTATCAAACCTCCCAGCTTCTGACCTTAAGATGTTGGAAGGTCTTTGATGAAGTAGCTGAAAAGGTAGTTGGGCCTGGGCCACTATCCTGAGGAGCTCCTGCAGAGATGTCCTGGAGCTGAGATGACTGACCAACCCACAACAATCATCTTCGTTTGTGCTATATGTGACTCCAACCAGTGGAGAGTATACCCTCTGATTCCTGTTGACTCCAGTGCCAAACTCAACCAAATGCAGCCTTGATGTCAAGCGCTGTCACTCTCATGTCTCTTCTGGAATTCAGCTCTTTTGTTAGTGTTTGTACCAAGCTGTAATGTCGTCAGGACTGAGTGGTCCTGGCGAATTACTAATTTGTTCCTTGGTTGCATTGTTGATGTCATCTTCCATAACATTGCTGATGATTCAGAATAGATTGATGAGGCAGTAACTGGCTGGATTGGATTTGTCTTGCTTTTTGTATATTGCACATACCTGGGCAATTTTCCACATTGTCAAGTAGCTCTACAGGAACAGCTTGGCTGGGGGTACAGCAAATTCTGAAATATATGTTTTCAGTACTATTGCTGGAAGGTTGTCAGAGCCCATAACTTTTGTAGTATCCAGTGTCTCCAGTCATTTCTTGATATCACATGGAGTTAATCAAATTGGTTAAAGGTTGGCATCTGTGATGATTGTCCCTGCTGGTTGGATCATCCACATGGCACTTCTGGCAGAAGCACGTGGCAAATGGTTCAATCATATCTTTTGAATTCATGTGCTGGTCTCTCCAATCATTGAAAATGAAGGTATTTGTGAAGGCTTTTCCTTCGGTGAGTTGTTTACTTGTCCTCAACATTCATGATTAGATGTGGCAGGACTGCAGAGCATAACTCTCACCCATTAGTTGTGGAATCACTTAATTTTATTTATCACTGCAACGTATGCAGTTGGCATTGAAGAGGTCCTGTTTTCTAACTTCATCAGCTTGCCACTGGTTTTGCTCCTGGCATGCCCTCCTGCACTCATCATTGAGAAAAGGGTGATCAACCAAGGTTGGGATTGTAATGGTGGCATGGGGGATATGCTGGGCCATGAGTTTGCAGATTGTGTTTGAGGACACGTCTAGTTGTTCATGGCTACATCATTGCATACATGTCCAATCTTGAGTTGCTAGATCTGTTCAGTCTATCCAATTTAATTTGGTGTTAGTGCTGTGCAACAAGATGGAAGTTGTCTTAATGTGACAATGGAATCTTGTCTCCACAAGAACTCATCATCATCAATGGTCCCTTGCAAATAAGGATGATTCTCTTCCACTCTCAGAGTGAGTCTGTAGGTGGCAGTACAGACTGATGTGGCTACCACAAGCTCTGTAATACTTGGGGTGGGTGGTTGGGGCATTGGAATGGCAGCCTGCTCCTTCCACTTTTTTCTCAATGTCAAGTCTTGAGGTGCCTTCCCAGATGCACCTCCTCCATTTTGGATGGTCTTGGGCCAGTGGGAATGCTGCACTTTACCAGTGAGTCTTTGAGGGTTTCCCTGAAGTGCTTCCTTTACCCACCTGGGGCTCGCCTGCCGTTTCAGAGCTGGGAGTAGAGCACCTACTTGGGGAGTCTCATATTGGCCGTGTAGACAATGTACCCAACCCATTATAGCCAATCAAGGGTGGTCAGTTTCCTGACCCACAGGCCACCATCAGTGAAGACTGGGGACAATATTTCATCCTCACTAACACTCAACACTGGAGACCCAGGGGTGCGTACTCACTGTATGCCAGACTAATGCCATTTGCAAATTTGCTGATTACACCACCAAAGTAGGCCGAATTTCAGATCGCGATGAACAGACTATAGACGGGAGGTGGAAGACCTGGAAAATGGTGCACTGAGAACAACCTAGCTCTCAATGCCGGCAAAACCAAGGAACTCATTATTGATTTTCGGTGGGAAATTACTCATGCCTCCTTACACATTAACAACACACAGGTGGAACGAGTGGAGAGGGTCAAGCTCCTGGGAGTGGTCAACCACAACAAGCTTTCGTGAACTCTTCATGTGGATGCATATGTCTCTTCTTCCTCAGGCAGCTGAGGAAATTTGGCATGATGATGAATACACTTGCCAACTTTTATAGGGGCATCATCAAGAGCATTCTATCTGGATGTATCACTACCTGGTATGGCAACTGTACATTCAAGGTCGGAGATGGTTACAGAGAGTGGTGAACTCAGCCTGAACAATCACAAAGGCCAAACTCCCATCTATAGAATCCATCTACCAGGCCCATTGTCAAGGAAAGGCCGCCAGCATTTTCAAAGATCCATCCCACTCTGACAATGCTTTTCTACAACTTCTACCATCAGGGAGAAAGTACAGAAGCCTGAACACACGCACCAGCCGGTTTTGAAACAGTTTCTACCCTACTGTGGCTAAAATACTAAATGGACTCACAAACTTAACATTTGCCTGTACCTGTGTTTTTGTTTTTGCTCCTGTTTACCTATTATTTATTTATCAATGCTATTTAACTATGGGATCTGCCTGTATTGCTCGCAAGACAAAGCTTTTCACTGTGCCTCGGTACACGTGACAATAAATTCAATTCAATTCAATTCAATTCAGTGCCTTGATGCGGGGGATGTTGGCCTGATCAAGGACACTGGTATTGGTGTGTCTTTCTTTCCAGCAGATTCGCAGGATGTTACGAAGGCAGCGTTGGTGGCATTGTTCTAGTCCCTTGAGGTGTCTACTGTAGACAGTCCATGTGTCACAGCCATATCGAAGGGTGGGATCCACCACAGCTCTGTAAGCCTTGAGCTTGCTGTCAGATCTGATGTTGTTCTTGAACAACCTTCTTCTCAGGCGACTGAAGGCTGCACTAGCACACAGGAGGTGGTGCTGGATATCTCAATAGCTGCTTTGGCCAACAGGACACTTCTGAGATATTAGGTGTGGTCAATATTCTATAAAGCTTTCCTATAGATCTTGATGATCATGGATTTGCTCCATAATGCTGAGTCAGGTTGATAGAGGGCCTTCTTATGGATGTTCAGGGTGCGTGATCCATGTTCTGCAAAGGTCACTGATACTGATACTGTCTGGTCAGATGACTCCCTAAAAGATCGACTAGTAGTGGTGAGCTAAGGTATATTTTTCTCTCATTAGTTCCCTCACCATTTGCCACAGACCCAGTCTAACAGGCGCGTCCTGTCTTGCCCAGTTCAGTGAGTTGTAGTGCTACCGAGTTACTTTTTACAATGACATTGAAGTACCCCACCCAGTGAACATTCTGCACCCTTGCTACCCTCAGTGCTTTCTCCAAGTGATGTTCAACATGGAGGAGTTCTGATTCATCAGCTGAGGATATGCAGTGCCTGGTAATTAGCAGGTCTTCTTTGCTCTTATTTGACCTGATGCAATGATACTTCATGCTGTCCAGAGTTAATGTTGAGGACTCCCAGGAAAACAGCTCCCTGAGTGTACACACCATATCTGCTTTGTCTGTCATTTGTGCGACAGAAGATGTTGATGGTGTTCTCTGAAATAGTGTGTGTAAGGTATGATTCTGTGAGTATGATTATATAAATCTTTCTCTTCATTAGTTTGTGAGATAGTTCTCCCAAGTTTTGGCACTAACACCCAGATGTTAATGAACGACTGGATTTGCCAGTGCCATTTCCGGTGCCTTAGTTGATGTGAGGTTGTCTGATTTATTTAATTTCTTAATTTTTTTTGATACGATTGAATGGTTTATGAAACCATTTTAGGAGGCAGTGAAGAATCAATCACATTGCTGTGGATCTGGAGTCACAGGTAAGCATAGTGCTGGAAGACATGCCAGGAGTAACATCAGACATACCTAAAAGTGAAGCAGTAATCTGATGAAATTACAAAACTGGGTCTCTTGCGTGCCAAATACCTTCAGTAGCAAGTGTCTTTCCCTGAAGGGCATTAGTGAACCAGTGTGTTTTGGTTGATACTGTTTTCATTGTCATCATTAGACTTTTAGTTCCAGGTTTTCATTAAATTTGAATGGCACCATCTGCAATGGTAACGTTTGAACCAAGTTCCCAAGACCATTACTGGATTACTTAATGCATCGACAATAGTATAACACCATCATCCTCTCTTCATCAGTTTTAAAAAGGCAGCTCCACAAAAGACAACCAAAAGGCCAGTCTCTTCCCTACTTCAGTCCAGTTAAAACCTCTTGCAGATCAACTATGAAGGGCATCACAGCAGCAGAGACAATTCTCCAATGGCAAGCCTTCTCTTCAGACAAGGCGCCATCTCAACTTCAACTGACCAGGCCTACATCAAAAGGCAGAGTCTGAATTTGTTTCAATAAGTTCCTCTTTTATCTCCATCTGTAATTAATGGTTGCACATATGCTGAAAAATTGATTATGGAGCACTTTTCTCCTGTCCTTACCCAAGTCCTCACATGCACATTTTTCAGGAAATTTTAATTTGCTTTGACTTGATTAGCTGTAAAATGTTTTTGGTTGTTTTACTATTACACGAGCTGTCATTGACAAATCAAGCTACAGAATATATTGAAAGAATATTGAGCCATAAAGAAAAGGGTGATGCCACAAACTGGCACTTCCTGGAAATACTGTTCTTTGTTGTAACATCAGAGCACCCTTGTAGCAGGAAATGTGAATTTGGAGGAATGCTGCAATATAGTGATTTGCTTCATTGCTGCGCTGACGTTTTTATGAACTGTTCTAAATGAAAATCCTAAATGCATTTTAAAGAGAAGCCCAGAATTTGCAGGAATAAATAATTTCACATATTTCCTGTTCCTGCTGGACTTCTTCCAGCACCATTCAGCTGAAAAATGTTTCACCCACAAATTTGCTCCAAATGCAAACTGACCAAGGCATGGGTAGAGCAATGGTTAAAAAAATACTGATGCAATTTCCTGAACCAAATTGAAAGGTTTTGAAAGAAACAGAAATGTTGGGAGGAGTCGGTGTTAAAGAGAGTGAATTCCAATGTGAAATCAGGTACAGAGATGCAGAGGGAATCAGGAACTGGATTAAGAGAGAGAGATGAGTCAGAAAGAATCAATCTCCCAACAATACATGACCTGAAGGAATAATATACTACAGTTTTACTTCCTTGGCAACTTACTGATGACTAACCATGACAAATATTGAATTAAGAATATCTAATAATTACTATGTTTCACACTCACTGTGAGCTTAATAGGTAAATATAACTCAGTGAAACTCTCAGAGTATAAGGGCATGTAGCTGCATGTTGTGAACAATGGAGTCATGAAATCATCTGATAATAGCAATTGACAGTTTACTGTGTATTTAACACATTGTTGTTCAATTTACACATTAGTAATGGCTTGTGTGATTCAAATACTGAGCGCTGAATTGTCCTATTTTCAATTAGTGTTTTTCTCGGTGAGATTCATGGTGCCTGGTCCATCATGACCCATGTTGACTTTTCATACGCAATCTGTCAGTGTTCATTCATTAATTATGCAAACAATCTCCTCAGTGTCTATCTCATGAAATCATGAAGCAGGATTGTCAGAGATGTTCATCACTACTGAAAGCATTCAACAACCATGCCATTGTCACCATATTTAAATTTGAGCCATATACCACTTCAAATGCCACAAGCCCAGGAACTGCCCCTTACACTACAGTAGTCATCTGCCATCACCGAGGACAGAGCTCAGAAAGGGAAGTTGGTATCCCATCTCACTGACAGGGAACTGGAACTGCTAGTGGACAGGTTGGAGGAAAAGAGGGCAGTTTTGACTTTTGACCATCAAAAGAGGCCGTGCCACTAAAGGCAGCTAATCTAGACTGAGTTAGTGGCAAAAGTTACTGTTGTGTCCCAGGATAAAAAAAGTACACAACAGTACACAATGAAGAGTTGTTGACCTTTGGGGCCTCTGCAAGGCTAAGTGCCATCACTTTCTCTCAATTACTTCACACAGAAGAATATTACTCAGTCTAACTCTGCCACTGCACACACCCCTCACAAAGGTTCATGGACTACAATTCTCACTATTACATGCATCATGTCTACTCAATGGCTCTCACGCACCTCATCTTACTAAACGATTAATCCTTCCTGCCCTCTACGCTTCTTACTCACACAGCCATACAGCACCATATCCAATCCCTTCACTAGTTAATATTCTCAACCTTGACAAAATTTTCCACATGTTCTTTACAAACGTCTGCAATAAGGTTCTATTAGCTTTTGTGTTAAAATTCAGAGTTGATTTCACATTGATTTCACTTGTTGGAGAGAGTTTCAAACTTCTATCACACTCTACATAAAGAATTATTTCCTAACTGAGCTCCTGAAAGGTCTAACTCTAATTTTTAGTCTAATCCCCTAGAGTTAAACTCCCAACTAGTGGAAATTCAATTTATGTTATATGTTTCACTTAGTTCCCTGAATACTTTGACCAACTCATCCTTAACCTTCTAAACTTGAGGGAATACAACATGTTTAATCTCAACTCAAAGTTTCATTTCTGAATACAGGTATCATGTAACCAATGCAACCTACACTTAACTCTCTACATGACCAAATAATTTTCTGTACTTATTCCCTTCATTTTAATGACTAATGTGCCTGAATTCCTTTGTATCTGCTCCATTTTTGCCTTTCTCACCAGTTTGAAAGAATTGTTTTCTATCCTTTTTAGATCCAAAGTGCATGAGGAGAAAGTGAGGACTGCGGATGCTGGAGATCAGAACTGAAAATGTGTTGCTGGAAAAGCGCAGCAGGTCGGGCAGCATCCAAGGAGCAGGAGAATCGACGTTTTGGGCATGAGCCCTTCTTCAGGAATGAGGAAAGTGTGTCCAGCGGGCTAAGATAAAAGGTAGGGAGGAGGGACTTGGGGGAGGGGCGTTGGAAATGCGATAGGTGGAAGGAGGTTAAGGTGAGGGTGATAGGCCGGAGTGGGGGTGGGGGCGGAGAGGTCAGGAAGAAGATTGCAGGTTAGGAAGGTGGTGCTGAGTTCGGGGGTTGGGACTGAGACAAGGTGGGGGGAGGGGAAATGAGAAAACTGAAGAAATCTGAGTTCATCCCTTGTGCTTGGAGAGTTCCTAGGCAGAAGATGAGGTGCTCTTCCTCCAACCGTCATGTTGCTATGGTCTGGAGATGGAGGAGTTCAAGGACCTGCATGTCCTTGGTGGAGTGGGAGGGGTAGTTGAAGTGTTGAGCCATGGGGTGGTTGGGTTGGTTGGTCAGGGTGCCCCAGAGGTGCATGACTCTTTTTGGCCACAATGAATTTATTATATATAATTTTACTGATTAATCAACTTACTGGTATCCTTTGAAATTTTTATGCTTCCATTTATGTTCCTTGGTGAATCTTGTTACTGCAAGGAAACAAGTTTCAAGTCTACCTCAGCCAGATCAGAAATTGAACCCGGTGCGTCAAAATGATCCACACACCACCCATCTAGTCAAATAAGCTAACCATCTGCTTGAGCAAGCAAAAATATGAAGACCAAACCTATGCACAGAATACCAAATATGGTCTCACCAGAGGCCTTATGATTATAGCAATTCTTGCAATAGAGATCAGCATGCCACTTAAAGTCATAGAGTCATAGGTTCATACAGCACAGAAACAGGTCCTTCGGTCCAACCAGTCTATACTGAACATAATCCTAAAATAAACTTGTCCCACCTGCCTGCTCCTTGCCCATTTCCCTCCAGACCATTCTTATTTGTGTATTTATCCAAATGTCTTTTCAGCTCTGTAATTGTGCCCAATGAAGGGAAAATTGGAGCCCACTTTACAAGCAGGGATCTGATCTTAGTGGGCAGTGTAGTCAGATATGTGACATCCAATATCTCCAGGACTTACAATGGAAGCTGCAACACGAGAGGGTGCCAGCCTGCTGCGAGTTTGTGACCCAGGTCAGTGCAGTCTCAGCCCTTTGAAAGAATGCCCAGTACTGCAGGAAGAAGGTCAATGATTTTCTCTACTCTGCCAGTGTAAGTACCACGATCTTCTCTCCAATTCCTCACAATTACACCATCTCTGTGATTGTACTCACCCCTCCTCAAGGCTCATCTCCACTACTCTCACCTTTCCCTGTATCTTCTACATATAAAGGTGTGCGGAAGCCTTCCTTAATTTAGTTCATATTGAGTGTTGCAATTTGAGAGTTGGGGCTCTTAAAATAGCTTAATTGAGCTCTCTGCGTCCAACTAAAGGCCTGAAAAATATAACAATAGGACCCAGAGGATGCTTCCAATTGACTATTCTTATTTGTGAATAGATTTGTAATATCATCGAAACCCTACAGTGCAGATAGAGGCCATTTGGCACCCCCCCCCGACAACTATAGCCCATAGCCACACATTTAAAATGGCTAACCCACCTAGAATGCACAACTCTCAACACTATGAACAATCCACCTAACCTGAAACACTGTGGGAGGAAACTGGATCACCTTGAGGATACACACAGACATGGCAAGAATGTGCATACCCCACATAGACAGTTACCCAAGGCTGGATTTGAACCCAGGTCCCTGGTACTATGAGGCAGCAGTGCTAACCACTGAACCACTGTGCCATCCACATTACTTACCTTTCTTTGGTAAACTTTGGTACATGGCTTTCTCTCATGTCATTTGAGCCATAAGTGAATGCAGTGAATAGTTAAGACCCCAGCACAGTTCCTTACAAGACACACACAGCTGCTAATTTCAGTCATGATACAGTAATACATAATAATCAGGTAAATTAGCCACAATTACTCAAACAAAGTTGAATTTCTGTATTTCGCTTTTGCCTACAAAAGTGATAAATGTACAACTATACAAAAAAAGTGACAATCTTCATTTGTTACAAGTTAAAATAGTATTAGTGATATAGTTAAAAGCTATAGTTCTACATTTTCCAAGAAATATAATAGCATATCGCCCTTTCTTTTAACATATATTTTCCTGTATTATTATCTTAAATGACAGTGAACTGCTTTTGTGAACAAATTATCTGAAGGTTGTTAGAAAAGTACAGTAGGAACATGTACTGAAGTATGTACATAGAAATATTTACATTGAAATAAATTAATGCAGTTTTAGGTATACAATGTTAATAATAAAGGATAAAAATCATTAACATGTGACGCTATCAATATGTTAATGCAGTATCAGTGGAAAAGTCAGGGTACATTGTTCCATTTGGCTTCCTGATTGGTCTCTTCGATCAATTAGTCGCAAAGGAATATTTTTATGGATGTTTATAATTTCAGGCACTGAATCAAATATCTGTGTAGTGGTGAAAAATAGATATTTTTAGCAACAAAACATTTTAGAGGACTTCAACTAGAGAAACTCAATATGTGTGATTCAGTTGCAATTTTCTCTTAAAACATTCTTAAATTGTAAATACCTGGAATATATCTGCTAAACGTTACAGGGCGACCACCATATCTACAGGTCCAATTACAGCATTTTCCCACGGCCTGAACATATTACATGGAACATTCCAGAACCAGGGACCAGGGGGCTGCCGATGAGGTAAATTTCCCATTGAAACGAATGGGCGTGCTACTATCTGCGGTAGGTCTTAGAACGTACCCCAGCAGACACAGGGGGAACTACTGATTAGATAAGTCCACACCAGCCCTCTGAAGAGGAACCCACCCAGACCCTTTCCCAACCCTATATTCACCCATGACTAATGGACCTAACACTATGGACAATTTAGCATGGCATCTTTGGACTGTGGGAGGAAACCGGAGCACCCGGAGGAAACCCACGCAGACACAGGGAGAATGTGCAAACTTCACACAGACAGTCGCCCAATGCAGGAATCAAACCCGGGTTGCTGGCGCTGTGAGGCAGCAGTGCTAACCACTGAGCCACCGTGCTGCCCATTTTAAATGTATTTAAAAACAAGCAAATTATCTTATTTGTGCAAGTTTTGCTTAATTAAAAAGAATGATTTAATATCATAACAATACTCTGTTTAAAATAGTTGCTTCTATTTTATGAGCATTGCAGGCAAGGCTGGTATTTGCTGCACATATCTATATTCTTCTGAAAAGATGTTGGTGAGCCATGTCCTTAAACAGCTGAAGTTCATGTGTTGCCACATAACATGTGGAACTCCATACATGTCCATATGAAAAGGGTGGCCTAAGACACCAAATATCTGTCTGTCTCAACCTTCAACAGATCTCACAGCCAACTATCATCATGTCTAGAGAATGTCAGAGATTCACAAAGAATGAAGAACTTTTTTTTCATCTCCAACTTAGGTGATCAGCCCTCTATCCTGAGACTTTTCCCCCATGTTTTCAAGTTACAATGGAAACAACCTTTTACTGTCAACCCTGTCTAGCCCCCATAAGGATCATGATTCAATGAGTTCAACGCATTTTTCAAATGCTAGAGTACAGGCCCAATTGACTTAATCTCTCTGAAGACAACTTTCTCATTCCAAAGGCCAATCTTGTGAATATTCACTGTATTGCCTCCAATGCCAGTAGATACATTCGTCAATGAGCAAACCTGCACATGGTATACCTGGTGTGGTCTCACCAAGACCATGTATAATTGCCTAAAGATTTCCATAAATGTGGACTTTATTGCAAGGGGTTTGTGGTACAATATGCCATTTGCTCCCCTAATCGTACAATGAATATGCATGCTAACTGTCTCTGTTCCTTGTTTCAATATAACCAAGTACCTCTTCAGAGAAACATTTACAAATTTCATATCTTATTATAAAAATATTCTACTTCTCTATTTTTACTTCGAAAATGAATAGCCCCACTTAATATTCCACCTCTAACCTTATTTCCCAATCACTTAATGTATATTTAATAGAACATAGAATGTTACAGCATAGTACAGGCCCTTCAGCCCTCGATGTTGCACTGACCTGTCAACATAATCTGATACCCATCTAACCTACACCATTCCAGTGTTATCCATATGTATGTCCAATGCCCATTTATGTGTCCTTAATGTCGGTAAGTCTACAAATTTTGCAGGCAGGCCGTTCCACACCCTTACGACTCTCTGAGTGAAGAAACTACCCATAATATCTGTCCTATATCTATCACTCCACAATTTAAAGCTATGTTAGCCTTCACCATCCAAGGAAAAAAGCTCTCACTGTCCACCCTATCTAACACTCTGATTATTTTTATACGTCTCAATTAAGTCACCTCTCAAGTTTCTTCTCTCCAACGAAAACAGCCTCAGTTCCCTCACCCTTTCCTCATAAGACCTTCCTTTCCATACCAGGCAACATCCCAGTAAATCTCCTCTGAACTCTTTCCAAAGCTTCCACATCCTTCCTATTATGCGGTGACCAGAACTGCACGCAGTACTCCAGGTGCGGCCTTACCAGTGGCTTGTACAGCTGAAGAATGACCTTGTGGCTCCGAAACTCAATCCCCCTACCAATAAATGCCAACACACCATATGCCTTCTTAATAAACCTATCAGTCTGGGTGGCAACTTTCAGGGACTTAGGCACCAGGACACCGAGATCTCTCCGTTCATCTACACTGCCAAGAATTTTACCATTAGCCCAGGACTCTGCATTCCTATTACTTCTTCTGAAGTGAACTACCTCACAATTTTCTGCATTAAACTCCATTTGTCACTTCTCAGCCTAGCTCTGTATCTTATCTATGTCCCTCTGTAACCCACAACATTCTTCAGCACTATCCACCACTCTGCCTAACTTAGTGTCATCCACAAATTTACTAACCCATCCTTCTACACCCACATCCAGATCATTTATAAAAAGGTCAAACAGCAGTGGCCTCAAAACAGATTGTTGTGGCACACCACTGGTAAGTGAGCTCCAAGATGAACATTTCCCATCAACCACCACTCTCTGTCTTCTTTCAGCTCGTCAATTTCTGATCCAAACTGCCAAATCACCTTCAATCCCGAAAGTCTGTAATTTGTGCAATAGCCTACCATGTGGAACTTTATCAAACGCCTTACTGAAGTCCAGATACACCACAGCAACCACTTTACCCTCATCCACCTGTTTTGTCACTCGAAGAACTCAATAAGGTTTGTGAGGCATGACCTATCCCTCACAAAACTGTGTTGACTATCTCTAATCAAATTATTCCTTTCCAGATGATTATAAATCCTATGTCTTACAACCTTTTCCAACACCTCACCCACAATTGAAGTAAGGCTCACTGGCCTATAATTACCAGGGATGTCTCGACTCCCCTGCTTAAACAAGGGAACAACATTTACTCTCCTCCAGTCTTCTGGTACTACTCCTGTCAACAATAATGACATAAAGATCGAAGCGAAAGGCTCTTCAATCTCCTTCGTGGTTTCCCAGAGAATCAGAGAATAAATCCCATCTGGCCCAGGGGTCATATCTATTTTCAAATCCTCCAAAATCTCAACCTTCTCTTTGTCAACCTCAATCCCATCTAATCTTGTAGCATGTATCTCCGTATCCTTGCTAACATTGCCCTCTTCCAATGTGAATACTGACAAACAGTATTCATTAAGCATTTCCACCAAGCCCTCATATTCCACACACAACTTTAATTGGCCCTATTCTTACTCTAGTGATATAGCTGTAGAAGGCCTACGGGTTTTCCTTGATCCTATCCGCCAACAACTTCTCATGTCCCTCCTGGCTCTCTTTAGATCTTTTCTGGCTAACGAATAACTCTCAATCCCCCTAACTGAGCCTTCACACCTCATCCTGACATAAGCCTTCTTCTTCCTCTTGACAAGAGCTTCAACTTCTTTAGTAAACCATAGCTCCCTCTCTCACCAACTACCTCCCTGCCTGATAGGTATATACTTATTTATCTCTTTGCAAACTTATTGCATCCAGTTTGCATTCATACCTGATTTTGTATCATCAAATTTAGATACTTTATTCCCTGTCTCCTCATCTAGCTCATTAATAGCTGAGGCCTCCACAATACTCCTTGTAGCACTTGGCTAGCTACAATCTGCCAATTTGAAAATACACTGCTTATCCCTACTCTTTGTTTCCAAGCTATTTTAATAATCTTTTATCCATGTTAAGACATTACTTCCAAATCTTTCAGCTTTTATTTTTCATTTGGAAATCCAAGTATACTATACTTAGTGGCTTCCTTTTATTTGCCCTACTTGTTAATTTGTCAAAATGCTAATATGTTTGTCAATGAGATTTCCATTTCACCCAATAATTACATTTCCATTATGTACCAAGAACCTATCTATCTCTGTCTTAAATACACTCAGGGGACCTGGCCTCCATTGCCCTTTGCAGCAGGGCCACCGCCCTCTGGCTGAAGAAATGCCACTTCATCTTAGTTTTAAAGGGTGACCTCTTCACTCCGAGGCTCTACCTTTGGTCCTAATCTCTCCAACAGTGGAAACAAATTCTTCACATCTACAGTATCCTTAACTCTCAGGATTGTGAAAGTTTCAATCAGATCCCCCCCCCCCCCCCCCCCCCGCCCCCCTCATCCTTCTAAACTTCATTACGTAGTCCTCAACTGCTTCTAATTTGACAAGTCCTTCATCCCTGGGATCCTTCTTGTAAACCTCTTCTGGGCCCCCTCAAGGCCTCACACCTGCTTACCATATTCCAAATGCGGTCTGACCAGAGTCTTAAACAGCCTCAGAACTACATTTCTGCTCTTCTATTCTAGCCCTCTTGAGATGAATGTTAATATTGCATGTACCTTCCTAACTGCCAGCTGAACCTTCATGTTAACCTTTAGCGAACTCTGATTTAGGACCTGACGAAGCAGCACTTTGAAAGCTAGTGATTCCAAATAAACCTGTTGGACTATAACCTAGTATAGTGATTTAGGAAGCCCAAGTACCTTTGGGCGTCAGATTTCCCAAGCTTTTCCCCATTCAGAAAATAGTCTACACCTCTATTCTTCCTATCAAATTGCGTAACCTCATACTTTCCCACATTACATTCCGTCTGCCACTTTTCTGCTCACTCTCATATCCTGTCTAAGTCCTTCTGCAGCCTCCCTGCTTCCTCAACACTACCTGCCCCTCCACCTAACGCTGCTCCCTGCATTTTCTCTCCTCTCTTTCTTGAATAGTGGTGTTACAATAGTCAAAAGTCTTGATGAGTTGTAGTTTCCAAATTACTTGGAATGAATGATATAAGTAATTACATCAAATCAAACTGGCCTGGAGTTTTCACTCAGCTGCTTGGGGTTTTACTGATGCAGTTTGTCCCAAATAGGTTACACCAACACAAAAGTTTGTAGAATTTCAAGTGCAAATTATGTCCCTTCATCCTGGTCCAAAGTTCTTTTCCAGATCAAATAAATCTTTATTGTGAACTTCAGTCATTTCCATTCAATTATAGGCCTTTGGAGACATAATTAAAATTGAACTGCTAATGGAAGGACACTACTCAATAAAATCTTTTGTATATAATTTGTAAGTCGTGGATTGATCAGTTCAGTAGGCTGGGAAGCTGCTTTGCAATGTAGAGTGAGGACAACAGTATGGGTTCAATTTCTATCACACACCAGGTTATAGTCCAACAGGATTATTTGGAAGTACTAGCTTTCAAAGCATTGCACCTTTGTCAGGTGGTTGTGGAGCAGGACCATAAGACACAGAATTTATAGCAAAAGGTTACAGTGTCGTGCTGCTGAAATATATTGAACAAACTTAGATTAAGTCTTTCATCTTTTAAAATAGGTTCGGTTTGTTAATATATATATCCCAGAACTCCTTTTAAGTCATATTCTCAAGATAACTTCAGGTTTTCTAATAAAAGGTGTCATCTCAACTCAGACAATGTATTAAAGTTTAAAATCCGTCTGTGTCAGATTGGGATTCACATATTAACGAACCAAAACGAGCAAACCCATTCTAAAAGATGAAAGACTTGATCTAATTTTGTTTAATATATTTCAGCTGCACGATACTGTAACCTTTTGCTATACATTTTGTGTGTCATGCTCCTGCTCTACAACCACCTGATGAAGAAGCAGCGCACCGAAAGCTAGTGCTGCCAAATAACCCTGTTGGATTATAACCTGCTGTTGAGTGATTTTTAACCTTGTCCACCTCATTCCAACACTGGCACCTCCAAATTACAACAGCTGAGACTACCATGAAGGACTCAGCCTTTCCCTTCATCTGAGGCATGATGACCTTCAGGTTAAACCATCATCAGTTGTCTCTGTAACGAGAGAACAGCCCTATGGGGTCCAGTTCAGGACTGTGGTAACTATACCTTTTACCTTTCTTTGTAAATTAAGAAACTGAATACTGTACCCTAACTGAACTGGTAAATGGATCTAGGTAGCATTATAAAGTTGTTTTATGTCACTTAAAATCTGGTCACTCACAGGTGGTTGTCTGGATCTTAAAATTAGAATGTTTTTTGATGATAACACATTTTTAAAGCAGTATTAATCAATGTGCTTACCAATCTTAGGAGCCCAAGGAATATTTTGTTAAACAAAGGCTTACAATAAAATATGTTCAGTTGTGTTAGTTCACGTCAGATTTTACATTTTCCAATATGCAAATATACTTGAGAAGGTTCTCGGATTTAAAAAGACACTTCTCAAAATCCACATTTCTAATTGCATCCAAACAGAAACTCTGCTTTAATTATTTTAATTTCAACGTACAACTGAATTTTGTTGTATTATTTAGGAAGTATAAATGGATGTGAGTCGAAATCATTGGAAGATATTAAAAGTGCAAATTTTGTTTGTTAAGATAAAGAATTATAAATAGCTCAGTGTAGTGACCTTGTATGCTCATGCCATATGGCCATGTTGCACTTTGTTTTTATATAAAACAACATTGCTAATACATTTGCAGCTGCATTGGCATCTCAATCTCTGGAGAGTTTATTAATCTGAGTCCTCACAGATACTCAGTGTATTGTCGCTTAGAGCTTGTTGCCTTAGCAACACCTTTATTTGTTTCTCAATGTTTTGTTTCAAATGAGCAGCAGGTGGATGTTGAGTCTTTAAAAATGACTTCAAGGCAATTGGAATGTCATCTGTGATCTGACTATCTCATTTGATGCCTGTTAAGGACAGTGGTTGAATTTCTGCTCAATAGCAATGAGATTCAAGATAAATTCAGGCCCTGTATAATTAGAGAACAAAAAATAGGTGCCCTTATAATTAAATACTCAGTACAAATAATCTGTCAACAAAAATGTAATCCCATATTTACTTCTTTTTGTTAAAATATTGAGGGCAAACTTTGAACCAGCTGAGTAGCGAACAGACCCTTTGTTTTATGAAGAATGAAACGGTCTTTGAGCCCCCACTTTATTTTCATATAATCAGAACATTAATGATGTGATTTAAATCAAAGAATCCAGACAATATGGAAACAGGCCATTCAGCCCAACAAGTCCAAACTGACCCTCCGAAGAGTAACCCACCCAGATCCATTCCCCCCTCTACGTTTACCCCGACTAATGCACCTAACCTACACGTCTCGGAAACCTGTGGGCAATTTAGCATGGCCAGTTCACTTAACCTGCACGTCATTTGGACTGTGGGAGGACCCAGAGGAAATCTAGCAGACACAAGAAGAATTTGCAAACTCCACACAGTCAGTCGCCCAAGACTGGATTCAAACCAGGTCTCTGTCACTGTGAGGCAGCAGTGCTAGTCACTGTGTCACCCTATTTGCTCCTGGGAAGAGGAATTATAAATTACTCATGGAGTCATACAGCATGGAAACAGACCCTTCGGTCTAACTAAACCACGCTGATCATGTACTCATACTAAACTAGTCTCATTTGCCTGTGTTTGTCTCATATCCTTGAAACCTTTCCTATTCATGTACTTATCTAAATGTCTTTTAAGCATTGTAATTGTACACTCATCCACCACTTCCTCTGGCAATTCATTCTACAGACGAGTCACTCCTTGTGTAAAAACGTTGCCCCTCATGTCCTTTATAAAACCTTTTCCTCTCGCCTTAAAAATGTGCCACCTAACTTTGAACTCCCCCACCCTGGGGAAAAGATGCTTGCTATTCATGTTATCTATGCCGTTCATGATTTTATAAACCTCTACAAGGTCAAGACACTGGAACACTCCACCTCAGAAACAATGATGATTGGGGCATTGAAGATTTTTAAGGCACAGATGAATAGATTCTTGTCAGGCAAGAGAACCAATGGTTTTTGGGGCAGATGGGGATCTGGAATTCAGAATACAAACAGATCAACCATGACCTTAGAGAGTGGTGAAGCACACTTTCTCCACCAATCGCATTCCCAACGCCCCTCCCCCAAGTCCCTCCTCCCTACCTTTTATCTTAGCCTGTTGGACACACTTTCCTCATCCCTGAAGAAGGGCTGATGCCCAAAATGTCGATTCTCCTGTTCCTTGGATGCTGCCTGACCTGCTGTGCTTTTCCAGCAACACATTTTCAGCTCTGATCTCCAGCATCTGCAGTCCTCACTTTCTCCTCGAAGATTTTAACCTACTGCGAATCCTCTTACAAGGATGCCTTCCTTGAAGAACTGAATGACCTATTTCGGCTCCCAAGGCTAAATTATTGTGTATAACTGCTATATTAAGAATTTTGAGACAAATGCAAGCTATTAACTATATGAATTCAGTTTCTCTATATTTTAATGCTGAATGTATAGCACCATTGGCTTGTGTTAAGACTACCTTCATTATGTATTCTGCTGCAGTAGCACCCTGGATATTTTAAAAGGTTCCTTCTCTCAGATGGTGTCCTTCTCTCTTTTAAAACTGTTGTCATCATCTACCTCCTCAAAAATTGAGTCCTTAACTCCATTGTCCTTGCAAATTATTATCTTATCCCCACCAAACCTTCCTCTCAAAGATCCTTAAACCAGGGCTCAAAATATATGGTTTTTGTTTTAAAAGGGTTCCTCATGAGTCTTCTTGGAAGATACACTTTAAATTTCGAGGACTCTTTTTCAATTTCACTCACTTCTTCCTTAGGTGACACAGTCACTTGGTAACATTAGATTCTGTACTTGTGATGATACATCGGGGCTTTGGGTACATACACAAGCAGAACTAAAAGAATTCATCAAAATCCCCAATGTTCATCATCTCTTCATGAAACTTAAAGCCTCAATACAAAACAAAACTCTTCCTATTCTATTTAAATTAGCAGAAGAAAGGCATAAGTTAGCAACACATGCTCTTCTTAAAAAACAATACATATCTAAGTTTCTATACATAAAAAAAATTACTCTAAACATGCTTTCTGCAGACTTGTGAGGTCAAAACCATTGTTTGTTTGTCTCTGACACAATCATTGCACCTCAAGTAATTCATAGCTTGCCATATGTTTAAGATAGCACATAAAAGCAAATCTTTATGAAAGCAAACTGTTAATAATAAATTAGATGATTGACATAGTATTCAGTTCAATAGCATCCACTACATTTAACTCCATATAATGATATTAAAATTAAGATGGGAGGTGTGCACTGATTTTCTCTCTTTCCACAACTTCAACAATCACAGCATAAACATCATCATTTTACATGTGGCCGACCATCTGAATGTTCAGATGGATGCTAGTCGGGCATTTGGTCTTGTGTAGATGGATATCACAAAACATAGTTAGGTATCTCTGGGATGTTTACCAATACAGGTTGCCAAGCAAGCATTTTATGGTAGCTTCTTCCAGACCCTCTTCAAGAGGGCAATTAAGATTAGGCTAGGACCATGACTCTAAGTGCGATATGGGACCCATATGAATTTTTACAGAGATCAAAGAGCTCGGTTGGGAAGCTCATTTCCTTCCTCAGCCTGCCTAACAAATGCAAATTTTCCAAAAAGGAAGATGGACGATGACAGTGTACAGCCAGGCAGAGGCCCTGCACTCAGCAAGCAGTTAGAACAAAACATGCAATCTTCAAGAAATGCTTTGTTTAAAAACAAATCCACTGTCTTTTCATCAATTTATACTTAAAAGAAATCCACATAGCATAACCTTTCAAGTGCACAAAAATGAATAACTAAGATATAACAAGTAGCTCCTGAACTCCTGCAATTTTCATCTATAAACTCCACATTAACTTTCAAGGAACTTGTTACCTCAGTTTTTCCGTACCACTTTAGCTGAGTATTCCTTTATTATAAAGTTTAAAGTTTAATTTTCTTCCCTTTCCTGTTACCTTTTCCCCTTTCAGCCCCTTTAGCATATTTTTAGTCCTGCACTTCCCCTTGCAGCTCCTCTCCCCACGTTTGTGATGCCCCCCCCCACCCCTCCAAGATTTTGGTGCCCCCTGTCTCCCCTTTGAAATTCCTCACTCCCTTTTGCTGCCCCTGCCCCTCCTTTTCAGATTTGCATGTCCCCATTCTTAAATCCTTATCTATCTTTTGAAGATTCTCTTGCTGCTTTGCAACTTCCTTCTGCCCATTTTGCAGCTTCTCTTTCCCTCCAGCTCCTCAGCCATAGTCCCTGGCCTCATACCTGAGCCTTGGTGGCCTCACTCTGCAGCCTCATTCCCAGGCTGTGGTTCCCATGTTCACTCCCTGGCCTCATTCCTTGCTCAGGACTCTTGCTTCCCATTCTACCCTCCACTACCTTGGGTTTTGTTGACTGTTGGCACTCACCTGGTTGCTTCATTCACAAGTTGCTTCTCTTCCACATTTAGTTCTGATAAGCTCAGTTTGTAATGTGGAAAGAGAAAGAGTCCATTGGTTTGAGGAGCAGCTCCTCATTATTTCCACGCATTGGATTTTGGAAGTGATGTTTCTTTGACTGGTCACCTGATCAGTCAGTTTCCCTGGGTGATTTGGGAATTTTGAAGGAAATTCCTTCCCCTCCTACCCCATGTACTCTGTGCATTGCCTTGATTGTGTTTTCTCTTCCTAGATCCATTTCCATCTTTCCCAAAGCTCTCTATTTGAATCCATACAATTATATAATGCCATAGATACCAAAGTGGCTCTTATCAAAACTACAAATGACATTCTTTGTCACAGTGACAAAGATAAACTGTCCTCCTCATCCTTCCCAACCTCTTATCTATCCAACTGCAGTCAGAGAATTGCATTCCAAACTTTTTGGTTTGCTCCCGCACCATTTCCTCTGGTATCTCCCAAAGATCAATTCTTGGTTCCCTCTTATTTTTCAGCCACATACTGCACCTTGGAAATATCGTCCAAAGACATGGCATTAATTTTCACATTAATACTAGTGATATCCAGCACTACCTTCCCACCACATTTCTGGACCCCTTCACCATTTGTAAATGATGAGGCTGTTTATCTGCCATCTATAGTAGATGAGCAGAAATGTCCTCTTAAATATTGGGATGACTGAAGCCATTGTCTGAAGACCCTTCTCCAAACTCCATTTCCTGCCGGTCAACTCCATGCTTCCCTGTCAATGGTTTCAGATTAAGCCGGTCCATTTGCAATGTTGGCATCATATTTGATTTTGAAGTGAGCTTTGAACCTCATATTCTTGCCAAATCGAAGACTGTCTAGTTCCACTTTTGTACAATTGTTCAGTGTTGTGTCAACTCACTTGTTTCTGAAACCTTCATCCATTTCTTCATTAATGCTAGACTCAAGTATTCCAATGCACACTTCGCTGGTCTCTTTGATTCTATTCACTGTAAACTAAAGATCAGCCAAAACTCTGATGGCCATGCCTTGACTTTGCGGAAAGCTCTTATTCTCCTATCACACCTGTGATTGATGGTTCCTGATCAGGCTGCGTCTTGGTTTCAAAATTCTAATACCTGTTTTGAATTCCATCCATGGCCTTGTCCTTGCTCCCTCTGCAATCTCCTCCAAGCTCACAACCCTCCAAAATATCAGCACTCTAATGTCTGACCTCTTGCATATTCCCAATTATTACTATTCTACTATTCATGACAGTGTTTCCTCCAAACTCTGTGAGTCCCTCCCTACACATCTCTGCTGCTGTCCTAGGTTTGACCAATTGTTTGGTCATCTGACACAACATAAGTTCAGGTGGAATTTAATGCCCTCCCTGTGTTAGGTTTGGAGATGGAAGGGTGTTAGGAGGGGAATATGCTTTTCCTTCTCTGCCTGGATTCAACTCATGGAGGGTATTCATTTCTCCCTTGCCTGAAATTAAGATTTTTATGTTGGAAATAAATATGCACTTAGGCGCATCAATCCACCACTGCCATTATTAATACAACAGACAGTGGGGGACTTGCCAGCAGGAAGTCTGAAAAGCAAAATGTATTGAGGTTGCCGGTGGGTTTCTGGTGGGGGAGGTGAGGATAGAGATGGTCTATTATTCAAAGGCACCTGTTTGATGGACCCAGCATGAACAAGGGTGGGGCTGCTGACAGGCATTGTTGTCTCCTCTTCCATATACCTCAACGTGTGTTCCACCATCCAATTAGATCACAGCTGATCTGATAATCCTCAATATATCTTTCCTGGTTTATAATGCTTGATTCCTTACTGATTAAAAATCTGTCTCCCTCAGCCTTGAATATTCTTAATAATTTAGCTACCATAGCCTTCTGTGGTAAAGAATTCCACAGATAGATGACAGTTAGAGAAAACATTTTCTTCTAATCTCTGTGTTAAATGGATTACCCCATATTCTGAAATTATGCTCTCTGGTTCAAGACTCTCCCACAAGGGGAAACAACCTCTCTGCATCTGCCCTGTTAAATTCCAAAATAATATTATAAGTTTCAACAAAGTCTCCTCTCATTTCCCTCAACAAGCCAAATCTATTCAACCACGCCTCATAAGAAAATCCCTCCATACCCAGAAACAATTTACAACAATTCTTTGGGCTGCTTCTAATGTAAGCTTATCTTTCCTTCGATATGGGACCAAAACTATTCACAGTATTCCAAGGGTGTGGCCTAACTCGTGCCTTGTATAGTTTTAGCAAAACATCCCTATTCTTATACTCCATTTTCTTTGAAATAAAGGCCTACAGACTATCTGCCTTGCCTATTATCCACTGAACTTGAAAACAAGTTTTCCTTGATTCATGCACAAAAAATCCCAGATCACCCTGTTCTGCAGCCTCCTGCAGTCTTTCTCCAAGTAAATAATATTCAACTTCTCTATTCTTCCTGCTGACGTGTATAATCTCATACTTTTACACATTATATTGCACCTGCCAAAATTTCTCCCTCTCACTTAATCTGTCTATGTTCCTCTGCAGACTCTTTGTATCGCCCTTACCACTTGCCTTCCCAGTAATTTTTTTGTGACATCCACAAATTTGGCGAAAATACAATATGATGATGTGGCGGTCGAACCCCTCTGCTAATTAAAACCAGCACCAGAAAAGCTCGCCTCGCCTCATAATCTGCTACAAGTGTGAGTGAGTGAAAGATTTCCACTGTTTAAAGAAAAATATTCAATTTATTTTCCTAACTCTAACAGTGAACACTGAACAAAAACCTGTTAACAAACCCCTTTTTCTTAATTAATCACTCTCTGACCCCATCTCTATTAAAATGCTACTCCAATAACTTAATTACTAAACACTAAATTAACTAAATTAAATCAAAGTTCACACAGTCTCTTATGCTGTCTTCCTTCTGGTCTTCCAAATCTGCTGTTTTCTCCCTGGGCCATCTTCTATGTTTTTTGTTTCACTGCCAGAGTCTTTGTATAAAATTCTTTGGTGCCTTTAACAGAGGGTGCCTTCCTCTATTTGATGTTCAATAGGCAGTTAGCTCTGACTAATTTTCAAAATGCCCTCCCTTTTACCAAGATTCATTGGTTTGATGTTGTCAAATTCGAATTCAATTGGTTTTTGGTATCCTGGAGATACCAAATTAAATGTGGGGATGAAGAGGAGATGAGAATGTCTGTCAGTAGCTCTACCCTTGTTCATGCTGGGTCCCTCAAACAGGTACCTTTGAATAGTGGACCATTTCCAAAATTAAATTCGTTGGTTAAATTCAAATCCAGTTGCCTTACCATCAAAACACAACCCCAAGCTAATGGTTATATATTATCAACTTGCAGCACTCTGTGCACTTGTCAGCTAGTCACAGACACAGACACAGACACAGACACAGACAATCTCTTAGCTCAGAAAAGCCCCCCTCTCTCTTAAAGTGACTATGCACTCTTTTGACTTCATAACAACATTCATTTTCCTCATCCAAGTCATTAATATATATTGTAAATAATTGTGGCCCCAACACTGATCGCTATGGCACTCCACCACTTACAGGTTTCCATCGTGAGAAAGACCCCTTTAATCCAACTTTCAACCTTCTATTAGTTCGCCAATCCTCTATTCATGACAATATATATCCAACATCATGGGCTGTTATCTTCTTTGTGTGTGGTACCTTATCAAACATCTTTTGGACACTGAAGAACTGATTGGAAAGCAGCACCCTGTGTTTTCAACTCTAGGAGCTTGACCTCAGGGAAGACCCATTTCTTCCTTGTCATGTGTGCAATTGGCATTTAATGGGCTAGCATCACCTAAGTGTTTTGCTTTCATCTACTCAATTTTTTTTAATTGTTGCCCAATTGCCTGATTATTGACTGAAGAAAATATCCTCTAAAGAAATTAATTATTCTAGAAATAATTGGAACAAAATGCTTTAGTTCTTTACATAATTACAAACTTAAGTCCTTTATGAAAGTAATTTTCCTTTATATTGCCCATCTGAGATCCATGCTATCTCACAAATCAAATCAAAATGTAGATATTTCAGCATTATGTTTCAGATGGGAGTGTGCACCTGAATGTAAAATTAACGTTTATCTTAATTGGCAAGGTGTGTTTAATTTCTAACTTCAAAAACTCACAAAAATATTAATTTTGTCCACCAAAGGCAGAAAAATTGTTTTGTTTATATTCTACGTAAGTCTGGAGCAATGAAATAGTATACAACTTACGTCATGTCCTCTGAGCCCACTGCCCAAAGCATACTGATTAGTGTCCTCTAGATATCGTATCTGAATGCTGTAAACTTTAAATCTGTAATATACCACCAACACGTATGGCTTATCAGGGTATCCTTTAGAACTATCTCTCACCAGGAAAGTGCCATTCTAAGTGAAGAGAAAACAAACTGTCACTGAATCAGAAATAAAGCATGCAAATCTCTACGCCTACGACTAACTATATAGCAAACTCTCCATGAATATTAGCATCTAGAAATAATTTTCAGAATGGAATAACTTTCTAAGAAAATGTAAACAGAACATTCCATTGGGTAAGCACGTGAGAACTTTGATAGTTTCTGAAAATATCTTTAGACTGGAAAGATATTTGATTTCAGTATGAATGTAACATATCAGATGCTTGTAGCAAAATAATTTCATTGGAATTATTTTGTAAATGAGAATTGATTACCTTATTGTGTAATCTTAAAGCCTCCTCTATTTTATAACGGTCACAGGCACCAAAGTACCATATCTGTCCTTCTAAATCCTGCAAAATGTTCAGAATGTAAATGATGAGCAATCTGTTAAGCAACAAGGTATAACATTTCAAATGATTGAGAACAAAGAAGTATATTATCAAGCTGCTTGTATCTGTTCCAGTTGAAAAAAGCTTTCTAATACCATATAAAGAAGAAAATTTGAGATCAAATTCACCTGCAGTTCATCCCAGCATGTACTTTATTACCAACCAAATGTTCCACATCAACCTGTTCAGAGATACCTTTGGAGTAGGTGGGATTATGAATCCAGGCCACCTGGTTCACAGGTAGGGACACTACCACTATATCAGAGCTCTAAAGACAACCAAACCATACTCTCGGTCTGACACTGGCATTAAGCAGTCCATTCAATTCCTAAAGTGTGGAAAAAGGCTATTTGGCCCATCAAGTCCACCCAGAAGAACATCCCATTCAGACCCTATCATTTCATATTAACTATGGTTACTCCACCTGTCTATGAACACTATGGGGCAATGTAGCACAACCAATCCACCTAATCTGCACATCTTTGGACCGTGAGAGGAAACCAGTGCATCTTGAAAAAACTCACGCAGACATAGGGTGAACAAGCAAATTTCACACAGTCACCTGGGCTGGAATTGAACCCGTTCCCTGGCACTGTGAGGTCACATACCATCCCTGAGTAGGTTACATGCTGTGCAAGTCTGAATACACTGAGTCATGCTGATGGTGTCCTCATGTCTGACTGTTCTCTTTTTGAATGATTTATTCCACTGAACAGCACTGCTGATGTGACTAACTAGATAAGTTAGTTATAAATTGATTATTTCCTCTACTTTCTTGAACACCACAATGTGAGTTTGGGTTTGGTTGCAGTGGAACCTCAGACCTGAATGTTTCATTCCAGTAGTCACTCTTGATTTCTGAATCTTCATAAGAAACATTGGAGTGGCATTTCCCTGGGAAGGTTGAAGTTCACCACCCTGCTTGTCCTATGATCACACGCACAATGTAACAGGGGACATTTTACAGTGACTGTTACTGGGATGCTATGAACAAAGAGTTGAGGTGAGTTACTGTTTCTGTACTTATGTTTTGCTGGAATAGCACGGATAGATGAAGCACTCTTACTCCATATATGTCATCACCAAACACTTACTGTATTTATTCTCCCAACATTGAAGGAACCATTGCTTGTCTTTTATTGAAAGAAAACATTTCTGTGTACACACTGCAGAGGCGATCTGACGAAATCATGCTCTTGCCAAGCAACCTCACCCACCAGGATCAGATGTAGGAAAGCTCTTGATCCAGCAATGCCAGTCAGCAAGGCACCCACTTTGTATCTCTCCAGAAAGGCCTGCCAGTAATAAGTGCTGCTCAGGTATTTCAGGCTAGGATCAGGATCCTGGGAGTTGAGGACCAGCCCTCAGGGAGTTTCTGATGCATTCAAGTTCAGCAAATCCTTTGAATGGTGATGCTGCAAAGCAGGTGGTTCCGGCAGAACAACAACCAGGCCACATCGGAGTAATGACAGGAGGATGTTTGTGGGACAGGACTGGGTTTAGGCGAGGCAGCAACAAGGGAATGGGTCTGTCTCACCAACCCACCAACCCCAATCACACAGAGTGCTTTGAGTGGGGACTTCAGCCTCAGGAAGCCTGCATGACAGGGTTTATTTGTCATATGTACCACATGCTGAGGCCCGGCCAACAGAGCAATACTGTGGCCCTCTGTGTAGTCATTAATTGGTCAGTTAAGGGCCTCAATGGTGGCAGGGCTAGAAGGTCTTCTGACTACGGACCTAATCGAGGTGGGCGGCACGGTGGCACAGTGGTTAGCACTGCTGCCTCACAGCGCCAGAGACCTGGGTTCAATTCCCGCCTCAGGTGACTGACTGTGTGGAGTTTGCACGTTCTCCCCGTGTCTGCGTGGGTTTCCTCCGGGTGCTCCGGTTTCCTCCCGCAGTCCAAAGATGTGCAGGTCAGGTGAATTGGCCATGCTAAATTGCCTGTAGTGTTAGGTAAGGGGTAGATGTAGGGGTATGGGTGGGTTGCGCTTCGGCAGGGCGGTGTGGACTTGTTGGGCCGAAGGGCCTGTTTCCACACTGTAAGTAATCTAATCTAATCTAATCTAAATAGAGAGGAAGGTGGTCAGGTGCAACCTGATTAAATGCCTCCCCACTCCCAAGTGCACCAGGGGAAGGACATTTGATCCTGCTCCTCAGTGTGTCCCATCTTGTCTTTCTACCAATTAATTTCATTTACAAATAGATTTAGTTCTTAAATTTGGACTGTAGTATTACTTCTGTACACACATACTGGAATAGCTGGTGTAAGGATACAAATCATACAGATACAAAAATAAACAACTCCCAATTATTGCTAAATTTGAATCTAAATCAATTTAAATATTTTACTCTACCTTTGCAGCAGGACTGGATAATAGTTTGGGTTTTTGTAGATCACGACTAGCCTGAGGTTTTCGTCTTGTGAATGGATCTTGGAATATCATTTCTGAAGAAAAATAAAAGTTTTTGTAATAAATATGAGTTTAATTTTAATTTATATCTAATATAATTAAAAACTAATTCTCATATTTTTGAAATGGATTTGTGTCTAATCTTTACTTGATAATCAGAAAGAGAACCATACAAAATGTGTTCCATATGGCTTGAGACTGAATGTAATTTGTGAAACCTATATTGGATTCAATAAACAGTAAATATTTAATCACTGACAAATGCAGTTAAGTACCTGGTATCTGTGATGTTTGATGTTGGGAGCTAGAACAAAAGAAACATACGTTAGGAACAAGGAAAAAGTGAGAGATCTTTTATATCATTAGTATTAATTATGAGCCTCATTATGAAAGTTTGCTACAAATCCAGCACTGTCTTTAATTATGTGGTGGATATTTCTGTAATAAGGATCAGAAATGAATTGAAATTGCCAACACCATAATTTGCTACTAAAATCACTATTAAGCTATTGGCAGAATTTTTACAAGTAAGACAACTTCCAGATTCTGTATAGAGCTTTGCTGTCCAAATCTGAGGAAAGATTTCCTGTGTCTGACTAAGTGCAGTTCACTAGGTCGACTCCTGAAATGAGAGGATTATTCAATGTTCACTATTGCACAATTTACAACACATCAGATACTAAAGCAATCCATGTTGAAATGCAACAAGATCGGACAATATCCAGGGTTGGGTGGACAAGTGCCAAGTAACATTTGATCTTCTTAAATACCAGGCAATGACCATCTCCAAAAAGAGGCAATCTAATCACTACCCCTTGACATTTCAATAGTGTTACCATCATTGAATCCCACATGACCAACACCGTGGGGTTACCACTGACTGGAAACTCAATTGGACTCACCATGTAAACACAATGCACAAGGGCAGGTCACAGGCTTGTAATATTGTGGTGAGTAACATAGATCCTGACTCCCCAAGGACTATGCATCATCTACAAGGCACAAGTCAGAAGTGTGATGGCACTCTCCCCATTTGCCTGGGTGGATGCAGCACCAACAACACTCAAGAAGCTACAAGATGCACTACAGAAATTCACCAAAGATCCTTAGGCAGTACCTACCTTCCAAACCCACAATAAGCTCTAAATAGAAGACAGCAGACACATAGCTTACCTCATACTTCATGTGAAATTGAAACAAATCCCTGTTTTTGTAGTTCAGTTTAGAACTAGATCAGTTTTGAAGAGGAGTCATATTGGACTTGAAACATTAACTCTGTGCTACTTGGATGCTGCCTGAACTGCTGTGCTCTTCCAGCACCACTAATCCAGAATCTGGTTTCCAGCATCTGCAGTCATTGTTTTTATCTCTCTGCAAACCTGTCGAGTTTCTCTAGCATTCTCTGTGTTTGCTTCATATTTCTGGATTCCACCGTGCTTTGCTTTAAAATTGAAAATGATACGCTTGACATCTGTTTTACAGCAGAGAAACAAAGGCAAGACATACCAATCTCTACCTTAGATCGCCAAACAACTTAGAGACAAGACAGGTTCATGACTAAATATTCAGATGTACCTTTCTGGTGGCAGGCTTTTGGAAATGGGTCTAAACGGTATCGATTGTTGCTTGTTCACTGGGAGAAGGATGTCACGTGACCTTCGGAACGCAGGACCTGGAGAAGTAGTTTTAAAGTAATAGACACCTGAGGAATTGTGAATATAACATTCTCAATTTGTTTATACACTTCTGTATTTAGTGTTTTATTGGTATTCTTCCAACCTGCTTTGCATGTTGTGTGAAGTAAAGGAGCAATTTATAAACTTTTTTTAAAAAAAGATTGATTCTCAAATTCATCTGTTTCCTCCAGATCCGAGTACAATTTTTCAGTTAGGAAATGGGCAGCTGGAAGGTTCCTTCCGTTAAATGTCCATCTTGCTTTGTAGTCAATTACTGCCATTAAACTGTGCGTTGACGAAAACGATTATTTTTAAATTCTGCTCTCTTCTTGCCTGGCAAATGCCTTGCCTTTATTCGGCACCTTATTTTGCCATTGGACAGAATCTAACCACTTTCTGTGATAACAATCTGTAAAATCTTACCCTGTAAAATGTTCCCCAGTCTACCTCTTTACCCCTGTGCAATTTCCCTTATCTTCCATAACTACCAGTTGCATAATTAACGTGTGAGTATTGACAAAGGTAGCGAGAGGCAGTGACGAAGAGGGTTTTGCAGTGGAGCCGAACACATATTCATTCAAGATACTTTGTAATTTACTGCAAAGTTGCTATACTTTTCAATTCTCTGGGGGTCCACTAGATGGAGCAATTTACAACACTTTCTCTGTTTCGAAACCAAAAAGCAAATGCAAATTTAAAAAAGCATTGACCTTCAATGACGTATGGTAAATGAGGAAGAACTTCTGAACTTTTATGTTAAAAAAGCATTCAACACCAAATTATAGTCTAACAGGTTTATTTGGAAGTACTGGCTTTTGGAGCACTGCTCCTTCGTCAGGTAGCGAATGGGGCAGGATCATAGGACACAGAATTTACAGTAAAAGATCAAAGTGTCATACAACTGATGCGACGTATTGTACAAATCTAGACTGCTATTAAGTCTTTAATCACTTAGAATGGACTGCAGGTTTCAATTCATTAATATGTAAATCCAAGAGCTTCTTTCAAGCCACATTATAGTGAGATAACTTAAGGTTTTATAAATAAGGTGACATCTCAGCTCAGACAATGCATTGGAATGTCACTTGAAATAAGTTCTGGGATTTACATGTTTATGAATTGAAACCTGCATCCCCATTCTAACTGATTATAGATTTAACTGCAATCTAGGTTTGTTCAATACGTGATTTCCGAAGTGGCTACAGATGCCACCACATGCTGCAGCTGCCAACCCGTCCCTGAGGCTGCAACACCCAGGAGGAAGCATTAGGCAGCCCCCAGCACCACTGACTGGACCCAGAACATTATCTCTGCCAAAGGTGCCTCATCGCCACCCATACTCCAGCTGATGCCATAGACCAGGAGACTGTCCCAACTCCTGAGGCCCTAGACACTGTCCAAGTTAACTCCTGAGGACCGAGGGATCATTCAATCCGTCGCTGTTGCAGATGCCACCAAAACACGGAGTCTAATTCATTGATGCTGGAGCCATTGCTTAATTCGTGACTGCCATGACCATGAGGAATGGACTGGATTCACTACTCAACAGCTCCACACAACCTCTCTCCACCAACACAGCCACAGAAGGAGGAAAAGATGAACTTGTTTCGAAAGTTAAATGAAGAAAATAAAATTAAAAAAAGAATATAGGTTGGTCATGTGAGATGGAGCAGACAGGCCCAGGAAACCGAATACTTCCTACCCTTCCACCTTTGCCATCTTGTGAGATTATTGCAGTCAAGGCATCGGCTGGTATTTAAATAAGCATTATGAGACAGGCTGAACACACAGCATCATGCCAGGTGGTGATGTTATGCAAAGTGGAGGACCCCGTCTGTGTTTGTCAGTGAGTTAGGCCCAAAGAAAGCTGCCAAATTGAGGAAAAGGTGGGAACTGCCAGTTTGAAGTGCTGGCATTATAGGCAACAATATTGACAAACAGAAGGCACATGATGCCTTCATTGTGGCAAATCAGACCACTGTCAGGAGGTTTGAAAAGTGAAGTTGTATTTTAAAAGTATAATACATAGACCACCTCCAGGAAAGTTCAGCAAGTGAGTGAGAAAGCAGGTGACATGGAATTTACATACTTCTTGGCCAAATGAAACCAACATTCTCTACAAAATATTTGCCCTACAATCCAAAAGGATCAGGTAGACCAGGATTATTAGTTAGTTGTACTGAAAGTCAAGAGTTTTCATTCTTTTCTCAATCTATTCAGAAGTGGTTGTTACTATGATCCCTGTCAGTTTAAATTGGCTTCACACTGTATAGGTTCAACCATCAACAGTGTGGACCATTTCTGGGAGACCAAATCCTTCCAGTGAAAGGTCATTTTGAAACAAAACCAATATATAATGGTGAAGTTACTAAGGAACCTGTTTATCATTTTTTTTATGAGCAAATTATTTTTGAGTTGTCAAGTATGTGTCCATCTAAGTCTTCTTCAAAGGTTGTAGTAGAATGAAATATGCAAACAAAGATGTAGTTGTTGATATAACTGACGTCAGTAGCTGAGACTGAGAGAAGACATCAGACCAAGAGAATCATGTAAAGAACAGAACAACTACATGAAAGACCTGTATTTATTAATCGCCAGTGTACAGATATAAAAAAAAGTATAGCAATGCATCATGAATGGATGAAACTCATTTAAGAATAAGGAGCTAACAGCCTCAGGCACAGTGTAAAATATGGACAACCACAAACTAGAGAATTTATAGGAGAAGTATCTAACCGGGCTAGTGACAGTATTAGCTTGTAGCATAGAAAGTAGCTGCTTGACCTTGCAGCCCAGGTTGGAGAGATTCCAAATTGAGATGGTGACTCCATTTCATTCTGTGAGGAATTGCTGTGCCCAGATAATGATTCAGTCCTATTTTATGAGGCTTTACCTCGGCCTTTCTAGGAACATGAGCTTCCATCTAAAAAAAGATTGGGCTATATTTCGCGAAGGTTTCCCTTGGCTTTCTCTGCCCACTGAAGTTCCATGCCATGAAGATTGGATGACATATTTTTGATCAATAATTTGATCAGCCTTATGAACCCTCTTCAATTGGATGAGATGAGGATGAGCTTCTTTCTCATTCAACGATTCTTAACCAGCAGATGCATCTGGCGGGAATAGGGGAAGGGTAAGCCAAAAGTAGATCTGATGGTATTCGACTCTTCAGTTTTTGATTTATCAAGATTCCTGTGAAACCCTTCCAGATCAGAGAGAACAGAATTCCTCACCTTTGTATGGCAGGCAGTGCTAATGAGGAAGCCCAACATACCAACGAAATAAAGGAAGTTCCAGTACTTTCTGCTTTAAGGTGTGGTCACATTGATCTTTAACTTAGCAGTACACAGGGTACATCTGTTGAACCTGCCGAAGAGTACAGGGAACAGGAAACTTTGCAAAGGCATGAACAGTTTGTAGTTTGTACTTAAGCAGGAGAATGATGTTCTGTTATTGTATGAAAACACAGAAAATTATTTGTCTTTGCCCAATGATCTAGTCACATTGTCAGATGTAATCCTAAAGGCCTGCTTATTTCATCATTCTGTCTGGAATATTTTGCAGTGGTTCCAGATGCAGTCCCAGTACGCCTGACTTATTCCTCCAGCGTAAACAAGAATTTCTGACAAGATTTTTTGCTAGCTTTATACAGTCCTTGTGAAAGAGTGAATCTATACTCTGCAGTCTTTCTGATGACTCACTCATCTCTTCATCCTCAAAAAGGCAGTGTAGAAATCTTCAGATTTTGTTATCCAGCTATTGCAATCGAATGGTGAGCCTCCTTCTATAGCAAGACTTTGCCATTCAGCTATCTATCTCTTACATTCAGATCATCTCATAAAACAGATGAAAATACTGGTGTCTGCTTAATTGGAAGTGATGTCTTCTCGATGAGCACCCACCAGTCTTCAATCTGATGCATATTCCACTGACTAGCTGCTCTATCAATGTCATGAGCTTCGGAATATTGTTACTAATGATGCTTTTGTAGTTTCATCTGCTGACAACACTTTTCCAAATGTCCCACTGTTTGTCCCTCACCATTTTGAATGACCAGCTCAAGGAGTACCGTGAAATACACACAATGTTTGAATCTGTGGAAAACAGACTTTGAGAAGAGATGGTCAGGTTGACAATGCAGTCAGTCTTAAGAGAACTGGTTTGAGCTCAATGTTTCAGTAAATAATGTAAAGAACAGGGATCATGTGGCTCAGCAGTGGTGTCCCTACCTCTGGATCAAATCATCTGCACTCAAGTCCAATCTACTGCAGAGGTATGCCATATCTGACCAGGCTGAACAAAAGTGAAGCAGGTGCACTTACTTGGAAACTGGAGAACGTGGGGAGGGATTGATGAATACAGCGATGAATCTATCAGGTTGGTTGTGATAGCAGAATGACCTCAGGCCTCATGAATAAATGTTCTCCTATGAGTTTGGACCCTGGAAAGCTCAGAGCCACCTGCTCCATTGCTTCACTATCATGTACAACATTGCAATAGTATAGTTTAACAGTTGCTAGGAAGTCTGGTGTGAACTTGTGATAAGATTTGAAGAACACAGAAACATCGAATATAGGTGCAGGATAAGACCATTTGGCTCATTAAGCCATTCCACCATTCAACATGACCATGATCCTCTATCTCAATGCTATACATGTGCTCCCTCCCCATGATCCTCCATCTCAATGCCATACATGTGCTCTCTCTCCATGATCCTCTATCTCAATCCCATACGTGTGCTCTCTCCCCATGATCCTCCACTTAATGCCATACATGTGCTCTCTCTCCATGATCCTCTATCTCAATGCCATACGTGTCCTCTCTCCCCATGATCCTCCACTCAATGCCATACATGTGCTCTCTCCCCGTGATCCTCTATTCAATGCCATACATGTGCTCTCTCCCCATGATCCTCCATCTCAATGCCATACATGTGCTCTCTCTCCATGATCCTCTATCTCAATGCCATACGTGTGCACTCTCCCCATGATCCTCTATCTCAATGCCATACATGTGCTCTCTCTCCATGATCCTCTATCTCAATGCCATACGTGTCCTCTCTCCCCATGATCCTCCACTCAATGCCATACATGTGCTCTCTCCCCGTGATCCTCTATTCAATGCCATACATGTGCTCTCTCCCCATGATCCTCTATCTCAATGCCATACGTGTGCTCTCCCCCCATGCCTCCTGAAACATTGAGCTACCTATTTCTTTCTTAGATACACTCAGTGGCTTTACCTCCACAGCCTATTGTGGAAGAGAATTCCACAGGTTCACCACCATCAGAGTGAAGAAATGTCCCATCGCCTCTGTCATAAATGGTCTCCCCTGTATCATGAGACTCTGACTGCTTATTCTGGACTATCTGTCCAGGGGAAAAATCTTCCCTGCTTCTAGTCTGTTGAACACTGTCAGAATTGTATATGTTTCAACGAGATCCCCTCTCATTCTTCTAAACCCCAATGAACACAACCCAATTATTCCTCACACGACAAACCTGACATCCCAGGTATGCGTCTGGGAAATATTTGCTACATTCTCTCCATGGAAAAATTATCCTTTTTGTTAGGTAAGGAGCCTAAAACTGTTCACACTACTAAGACGTCCTTGTCCTTTTGTACATCAATATTTCCCAATCCATCACTATTTTCATTATACTGTCATTCAGCTTTTCCCTACAAAAGTGGTCAACTTCACACATATCAATGTTATACTGCATCTGCCTTGCAATTACACACACACTCAACTTGTCTAAATTACCCTGAAGCCTCTTGAATCCTCTTCATTACTCACACTCCCAGTTAACTATGTGTTACCAGCAAATGTGGAAACATTCCATTTGGTTCCCTCATTTATTTCTGAAGAAATTTGTCTTGCAAGCGTTTCATCCCCTGTCTAGGTGACATCCTCAGTGCTTGGGAGCCTCCTGTGAAGCGCTTCTGTGCTGTTTCCTCCAGCATTTATAATGGCCTGTCTCTGCCGCTTCCGGTTGTCAGTTCGAGCTGTCCGCTGTAGTGGCCGGTATATTGGGTCCAGGTCGATGTGTTTGTTGATAGAGTCTGTGGATGAGTGCCGGAGGAAACAACACAGAAGCGCTTCACAGGAGGCTCCCAAGCACTGAGGATGTCACCTACGCAGGGGACGAAACGTTTGCAAGACAAATTCCCAGCTCGGTGAACAGAACCACAACAACGAGCACCCGAGCTACAAATCTTCTCCCAAACTTTGAATTTCTGAAGAAACTTTAACTTTATTTCTCTCCATAGATACTGTCAGACTTGCTATGTCTTCTAGCATTTTCTGTGTTTGTTTGGTCTACTTCTATTTCTGTTTTTTTTTGTTCTTATGTTCTATTAATTCTGTGATCTAACACTCCATTTGTTTAAAAAAATCCAGAAAATCATACACTGGGTTCTTATGATTTCCCCACAAGATTGGATTATAGAATCAAACCACGAGTCATCCAGACTCGAAATGTTAGCTTGCTGTCTCTCCATAGATGCTGCCTGACACACTGTGATCTCCAGTATTTTTTGTTTTCAGTACAGAATCCAATGTCTGCAGTAATTTGCTCCGACTTTTTTCTCAGGCATGTATTCATCAGCTTGTGTTTTGGAATAACTTAGAACTAAATTGAAACCTTTGTGAAATATCCTTTGTGCATCAGTTGAAACAATTTAATTTCACTTCTTCAACACAAACCATAAAATACAATTTTAAACCTCTTATCTTTAGTAATGATGTTGTGCAGATCTTTATATTACTGTATAATGAATATCTTTGTGATATCTTAGAAAACAAAATATTAGCAAATGCATTGTATTCACTTTCTAACATTCAAGCGTTACTTTTCTTTGTAATGTACCTACCATTTTTTTGTGTGATTGCCTGTTGGAGAAGAAAACAAAACAAAATAATATTGGAGTGCAAGCATTTATTTACATAAAACTCAAAACTATTGCTTTTGTTTATGAGCAAATGTTAAAACAAATGATCTACAAGTCTTTTCAATAAGTACCATTCAGAAACTGAAGAAAATAAAACAGTGATGTTTTACTGACAATGTTTAAAAAATTCTGAGAAAATAAGAAAGGATATATAAATAACATAAACCTCATTTTGCTTGCCCTTTGGTAACCTGAAAGAAAATAAAGTAAATTATCAGTTAACATTGGACAATTGTATTTGCTAAACTGCTGCTGAAGCATTTTTCTTCAAATCACAAACCAGCTAGCTATCTTAGTAGCTTATTGGAATTAACTCACCCAATGTCATTTTCAGGCTGTGTTATTGATGGCTCGTTTATAGAGTGCAGAATGTTGTCAGGTCTCAAGAAACTATGTGCGTGACTTGGTTCTGGAGGAAGTTCTTTGAATTCTTTGGGGATACTCTTAGGAGGTCTAGAATTGCACAAAATAATTTATTGAAAAAAATTACAAACCGTGACAACTATTTCATCGTAACTTGCAACTGGTAATTTATAAATTTAATATAGCAATGAAAACAAATGTTATGCTTGAATAAAAATTCAACCTTCCTGAAGTCATAGTCTACTTTTGTTTCCAGTACCTCTAGAACATTTTTATAGAAATCCAAACGTAATATTCTTTCTCACATGATGTTGCTTCAAAATTGGTGATCTACCATTGCAAACTTTCTTTCTCATGATGATATTTTCAAATCAACCTTAAAAATCTAAAATTGGGATTGTAACCTCTACCCAGTGCACAACTCAGCCCAAGCCATAGTGGTAATGATGGGAACATTATACAATAACTCCCAAGATGTGCAGCTAATGTTTGAGGAATGGTGTCAGCTCTTCAAATACCTTTAAAGGAGTTTTGAATGTGCAAACTATCTCCATTATTTCACCTATTCAATTTTATTGCCCAAGTACAGAAATATTATAAAGTACAGTGGTTAGCACTGCAGCCTCACAGCACCAGGATCCCAGGTTCGATTCCAGCCTCGGGTGACTGTCTGTGTGGAGTTTGCATGTTCTCCCCGTGTCTGCGTGGGCTTCCTCTGGGTGCTCCGGTTTCCTCCCACAGTCCAAAGATGTGCAGGTAAGGTGAATTGGCCATGTTAAATTGCCCATAGTGTTAGGTGCATTAGTCAGAGGGAAATAGATCTGGGTGAGTTACTCTTTGGAGGGTCGGTGTGGACTGGTTGGACCAAAGGGCCTATTTCCACACTGTAGGGAATCTAATCTAATCTAATACAGCTTTCCTACTGAAAAATGTAGATCAATTGAATGGCATTAAAGTTGGCCAATTTTCAAAAACCTATCATCACTATTAAATGGATTGTTGCAATCAAAATACATTCAAACCATTTAGAATGATAATTTAAAATAAGTGAGTCATGGCGCTGAAGAATGGTGACTCAGTTACAATGGCGGTGGCACGGCAAAGGGACTCGAGACTGGCCTATTGATTTGTGATGGTGTTGGTCTCAGCACCAGGATGAAAGTACCTGGATCCAGGTCCATGGCTAAGCACTTGACAAGAAGGACTGGAAAGTTGAACTTTAACTTTATTTCCTACTTTTATATTCTATGTCTTGGTTTATTTTCTGTGTTTCAAGATGGTGCTGGAGACATTATGCAATATTTTTCTCTGTATTTGTAACAAATACATTTTACAAGTACACGTGGTAATAAATAAATCAAATCAAATCACTTCCAATTTGGTGAAATTGACATGTATTGTTAATGGTAGGCTGGTCAGCTATTCTCAGAGTTAGTTTCTGCTGTGTTTACAATAAGATGATCCATCAATCTTGATACTCATGAACAGTATCATCCCTTTTGCTGTCTATGAAAAACTACACGTGCACATCAGCAGAACCTTTCATTCCAGCAATACCAGGAGGCTTGCAAATCATAAATCACAGGATTCTGAAATTTAGGGGGAGGAACAAAGTCCAGGAAATAACCTTATTTTCAATTGATGACTATTGTACAATGTAGTTCAGTTTGAAAAAACCCATGGAGTGGGAAGCCATTCACCATATTGTATTTAACACAGCGTAGTACAGGGCCATGTGCTATTGTCTGTTGCCTAACATTGACCATGATGGGAAGTGAGTCTCACTGCTCAGTAAAATGAAATTGTGATTATCAAATCTTTAAGAATACATGAAAGTGTGTACCTGAAGGTGATACATGTTGGTGGGAGGAACAAAAAATCTACTCTGGCATTTATTTTTGGTTGTTTAATCTTAACAGCATATTTAAAAGCTGATAACTGAATGGCCTGCTTTTGAGTTCTCACTGATGCTGAAACAGGTGTTTCATAATTCCAAGACAAAATGACAGCTAGCTCTGAAAGGTCAGCAGCAATAACAAAGTGTCTGAAATGATGTGGATTTGTACCTAGTTTTGCAAGGGTTTCCTATGCAATAAACGATCGTCATTAGAAGAAGTCATTATTGATGGGGTGAAAACTATTGCTTGATTCAAGGAGATAGGATGATGGTCAATTTCCCATAGCAAACTGACATTCAGCAACAGCTAAAATCAGTGGGAAATTAAGGTTACACTGTCCCAGCTGTTCTGCACATGCTATTAAAGGCTTACATAAAGGTCTACTTAATGGACATGAGACATGTTTGAAACAACATTCTGTTCATCAATGACTGGACACAGAAATGACTGCATCACTTGTTTGTTGTAGCATGGAAAGAAGTCATTGTTTCAACGTTTTTTTTGCTGTTGAATACTTCCTAACAATGAACGGATAAATTAAAACTCCAGGGAACACTATAGCAATGAGCAATTGAACTGCTTTATTCAGAGATCACAGTCATGTAAATACTCTAGATTGCTTTGAGATTTTTGCAGGTGTTTCGACACTCATCTGCCAATAACCAGGAGATGGTCCAAGTTTAACTGAGTTCCGTGGAGATCCATTCTAAATGTCTCCACAGATTTTGGAAACACGTGCTTAACAGATGCACAACCAAAATGTAAGCTTTTGTATCGAATCTTTGTTGTGTTTTTGTTGTTGCAAAATGTAAATGTCCTTCAGGACACTCCAACTGAAAGTGAGCCTGGTAAAATTGTTTTGAACCAATCTAATTTTGAAAATTAAAATCAAAAACTGCAAATACTGGCGAGCTGAAACAAAAACAGAATTTGCTGGAGAAACTCAACGGGTCTGGTAGCATCTGTGTGGAGTTCTGATGAAAGGTCACTGGATTTGAAATGTTAACTCTGTTTGCTCTCCACAGATGCTGCCAGGCCTGCTGAGTTTGGGAAAATTGTTAGCTGTGAATGAGATTGGCAAACTCTACAGCCCTGGGCAAACAGTATTCATGAATATCCAAATTAGGGTTCACATTTAATCTATAGAGACCATAAACCCCTTTGTCATTGCTAGATTTTACAAGATGCATAACCGGCTTTGATTCATTCCTGTAGTTTATTTTTAAAGATATGCCTTCATGTCTCATTCTATCTTACTCAACAACAATAAACTACATACTTAACATGTACTATTATACAAACACACAGTGAACATAAGTAGGTATAGCGATAGGTGACCAAAAGTTTGGTCTAGAGGTTTTAAGAAGCATCATAAATGGTAAGAAAGAAATGGACAGGTTGAGGGAAGAGGACAATTCCTAACTTAGGACATTGTTGGGCCTAGGGGCCTGTTTCCATACTGTAGGGAATCTAGTCTAAAAAAAAACTGATTGCCTGAAGGTGCATTCTTCATTGTTGGAGCACAACGGTCAGAAATAGAGCAATGTATAGTTCGTGAAAGCTTGGAGAAAGTTACAGAAATACTGAGAAGCAAAGTCATGGAGGAGTTTGGACATGAATGAAAAATTTTAACTCATGCTGCTACTAGAGGAGGAGTCAATGTACAGGGAAGCACAGAGAATGGGTAACGGAGACTTTTACTGCATTTGATTTTGGATGAACTCAGATTTATAGAAAGGGCCAACGCTGGTTGAGGATTTCAAGATTTCACATTTCATCCAGTCTTCTGTGTTATGATTGTGCATGGATCTTCATTTTCTGCACTAAATTTCTGATTGAATAATGTTATATATTTTTAATGAGGGTTTCGATAGTTCTTGGAGTGAGAATCATACTGCTGGCCCAAATTAACCTCTAAATTAATAGAAACAATAGGCAGAATCTTTACATTCCTCAACAATATGGGTATTGATGTGAAGTTTGGGATAATTCTTAGAGATCATCAAAGAGGAGTTGGCCAACACAAGGGCAAAATCCAACCAAGTATTGAGCAGGGAGTTGAGATTCTCACTAGGGAGCAGCAAGAGATCTATTTGCATACATTAGCATGAATTAACATCCTCTTAATTATGTCATCATCTCCTCTCCCTGATATGCAGTTTCCCATTCTCCCATGCATTGGATTGAAACCAGATGTTAACAACTTCCAGAATGAAAGTTGCAAGAGTACCAGGGCTTTATTCTCTAGAGTTTAGAAGAATGAGAATTGATGTCACTGAAACTTAAAAACTGTTACAAACACAGGATGTGACAGGATAGATAGAGATAGAAAAAAATGGAATTTGCAGGAAAAGGTCAGCAGGTCTGGTAGCATCTGTAGAGAGAAATCAGAGTTAACTTTTTAGGAAGTTTTGAGGAAGAAACTCTCAATCCAAAATGTTAACTTTCATTTCTCTCCACAGATACTGCCTGATCTGCTGAGGTTTTCCAGCAATTTCTGTTTTTGTGTCTGATTTACAGCATCCACAGTTCTATCGGTTTTATTTGGATCAGTGGTCAGTGAGTCCAGAACTAAGGGAAATCAACCCACAATGAAGGGTTGGCTGTTTAAAACAGAAAAAAGGAGGAATTTCGTCACCTCGAGGATAGTGAACCTTTGAAATCCAGTACTGTGAGAATGTAAATATTGGGTTTGTTAAGGACATAAATTGGTAGATTCCTGGAAACAAATAATATCAAGGGATATGAAGATAAGGCAGGAAAGAGGCATTGCTCTACATCAGCATAAGCTCACTGAATGTTGGAGCAAGGGCTTGATGGGCTGAATGGCCTACTCCTGGTCCTGAGGCTTTCTGCAAAACTTCCATGGCACTCAGTCATGTCTCATACTTTTCAATTTTTATATGTAATGCTGTTGGGATTTCAATCACATGGTGCGTCATAACCGAAATAACAAAAATTGTCAAATAATCAATCTTTTAGGGGAGTAAAATAATATGGTTGCTGAAAATTTGAAATAAAAACAGAATTCTGAAAAATTCAGCAGATCATGTGGCAGAGTTGTCATGTTGTCATGGTCGGGGAGTTATTTAATCAAGTGGGGAGAGGGCATGGGTAGGGCTGGACCCTGCTATTGTCCTGTTTGGACACAAGTAAAGACCATTGTGGGAACGCTGCCAATTGAGGCTATGTACTGCCCATGTAAGAGCCTCAGAATACCACTGTTTCTATTAACCCAGCAGTAGACAGGGGTTTCTTGCTATCCAGGGGCTATCCAGGGGCTACAACAAACAAACCCATACTGGCTGGCTGTGGAGGTGAATTGGGGAAAGTTTCCCTTGTTCAAATGTTCTCATTGTCTGATTGAGGGTTGCAGACATCAGGAAGAGGCTGCCCCTCTGTGATGCCCACTACAAACCTCTCCTGCCATCACACCCAACTGTGGCTTGCTGATGCTAGTTCTCAGATGTATCAGCAGGAGCCAGTACCTCACTAGTCATTAGAGCTGCAAAGGAAGTCTTGATCTGGTAGCATCCCTACCTCTGGCCTAGAAGTTCTGGGTTCAGGTCTCACCTCAATATTTGATGGACATGGAAGGTGTGTTATAACGCAGACAAATACATTAATTACCAATCTGCAATTTCTTCCGATATGCCAATGAAAGGTGGTAAAAATGCAAGTGGATCCTGGTCAGCCAGAACCATGTGGTAGCTGCATGTAGCAGCTGTAAAAAACTTACATGTGCAGGTTTTTGTCATTGACTAGCGTCTTGCCTCTTCTGAGGGACCATCTCACACACACACCTGTCAACCTCTGATTGTCTGACAGCAGGTGGGACAAAGCACAGACCTTAGGTAAGGCTCATGTAAGTGGCTGAGTAACAGTAATAAGTGGATCTTCCCTAAAAATGATGTTTAGGCTCTCACTGGCTGCCAACACTTTCACCTCCCTTTAATATTGCACAGATACGGAAAGAAATATTTCATGAACAGTCAACTTCAGTAGTTACCTTCCATGCTCACCTGAGTCAGCAGCAGCAGATTTCAATCTCGTATGAATTAATAATATGTTGAAAATTAATAAACTAAGCTCCCAGTATTATGAAACAGTCCAAATTTCTTAACTGTTAATGAAGTCAAACAATGCGATGATAGTTTTCTTCATGCGATTGTGTTTGTGTCTGTGGGGGTAAAGGCTGGGAATACTGGCTCTTTTGTAAATTGGGATCACAATATCAAGGGCAAAGTGGTCAGATTTCTGGCAGATATCTGCTGACTTGTATAAGCAATTGCCATCAAAAGTACTATGTCAAGAATTCATTTAGAAAATAATTCCCACATTTTTCCTGACTGCTCCTTGTCTGAAGATTTCAGGTAGGTCTTATGCACATTCAGTTGGTGAGCTCGAGGTGATGATACCTGGTGTACCCGTGTTGATTTAAGAATAGGTACTATTTGAGTATCACAGTATCATCATTGTTCACTTAGGAAACCTTTCTTCACCTCCTCACCTCATTATTGATAGGTCAGTAGGAATTGACATGGCTCTGCCTGAAATAGGCTATCCCAAAACCTTCACCCTGCCATTAGCTCCCAGCTATTCTAATGAATTTTAGTTAAATTATCATTGGTGAATTTAGGTCTGACTGCATTTAAAGTCAGATGCAGTCTGATGTGAAGGTGTCAGTGTTGGACTGGGTTGGAACAAGTCAAAAATCACATGACACCAGCTTATAGTCCAACAGGTTTATTTGAAAACCCTAGCTTTCGGAGCACTGGTAACACCCGATGAAGGAGCAACGCTCCGAAAGCTAGTGTTTTCAAATAAACCCTTTGGACTATAATCTAGTGTGGCTTTTGACCTTGCGTTTGCAGGGTACACTGGTTTGTTGTGCTATTTAAATCCACTCTGAATGGTGGATGCAAGAGGCAGGTTTCCACTCAGAAACCTGAGTGCTGACATAAACACTTCACCGATATGACCATGATCAGATCATTTTCATTATCAGCACAGTAAGAGAATTCCTGTGGATAGAGAAGTGGAATTAATGTCTCAGATCTGTGAATTCTCATTGAAACTGATGAAAGATCACAGACCTGAAATACTGATGCAGTTTTTCACTCCATTGATGTTGGAGGTCCATAAGGCCATATGAAATGTGAACAGCAGTAAGCCATTCAGCCCCAAGAGTCTGCCCTGCCATTCAACAGGATCATAGCTGATCAGACATGCCACATGTCCATTTTCCTGCCCTTTTCCCCACAATCTTTGATTCCCCTACTGAGCAAGAATCTTAAATATACACATGGACTCTGCTCCCTCTGTGGCAAGGAATTGCAAAGACTCACAACCCTCTGAGCGGAGAGATTCCTCCTCATCTCAGTCTTAAATTGAAGCCACTTTATTCTGACATTACGCTCTGTGGTCCTACATGTTTCAATGAGATCACCTTTCATTCTTCCAAATTCTACTGAGTAGAGTCCTAACCAGTCTAACTATTGTGCATTTGACAATCCCTCCATTCTGGAATGTTCTTCATGAACATTCTCTGAACTGACTCCAATGAAATAAGACTTTTCCTCAACTAAGGGAACCAAAACTGCTCACAGTACTCCAGATGTGGTCTCAGCAGCACCTTGTACAGTTGCAGTAAGATTTCTCTACTTTTATCCTCCAACCCCTTTGAAATAAGGGCCAACATTCCATTAGCCTTCCTCATTATCAACTGTATTTGTGTGCTAGCTTTCTGTGTTTTATGGACAAGTACCCCCAAGTGCTCATGTTGCAGCTTTCTGCAGTTTTTCTCAATTTAAATACTACTCTGTTATTTTGTTCTTCATTCCAAAATGAACAACTTCACCTTTTCTCACATTATACTCTGCCAACTTATTACCCAACTATTTCACCTGTCAATATCTCTCAGTAAACTGTTCGTATCCTTTTCTCAATTTACCTTTTGATCTATTATAGTGTCGTCAGCTTGAGTTTATTCGCTTCCTTCCTCCGAGTCATTAATACAGAGGAACCTCGATTATCCGAATGAGATGGGCAGGCACTATTTTGTTCAGATAATTGATTATTTGGATAATCAGTTTTACCTTAAACAAGGGATGCCAGGCTGATCTAACACTGTTCTTGACCGGAAAATTTGGTAGAATGAATAATTTTAATGTATTGAGCATGAGGACACAGATTTCACATGATGAACAAAACAAAGCAATGAAACACAAGAAAACATTGTAAAAATGCAGCAGTAGTTAACATTTGGCAAGGAGTGATGAAGACAGCATTAAACAAGGCTCTGAACAGCTTCTACAATCGCAAGAGCATTTGTCGGTTTCCAGGAACTCAGTCTCATGATAGAAAGACAGAAACACCACCTCGCGCATGCGTTCTCAGCCATTTTTTCATGAATGGCCCAGTAAAGTGACGGGAATACTGTAAAACATTTACTTTTGCAACGGGCTGTATAACAACCCTTACCTAAAAAATATCGAGTTGCTGATGCTTGAGCTGCTTGTGTTTCTTTGTCCTTGCCAGCATTTTCACATGTCCTTCCATACAGGTAAATTGAATACACTTACCTCTTTGAGGTATTGTTTTTGCGGGACCTTGAAATCTTCTTTGGATAATCCGAAATGCAGATTATCAATATTTGGATAATCGAGGTTCCTCTGTATATTGTAAGAAGTTATGATCCCAACACTGATCCCTGTGGAACCCCACTGGTTACAGATTGCTAAACTGAAAAAGAACCCATTATCCCCACTTGCTGTTTCCTGCCCATTTACCAATTCTCTACCATGCCAAAATGCTACCCCCAATACCACGGGCTCTTAACTTATGACATAACCTTTTGTGAAGAAAGTTGTTGAATGCCTTCTGGAAATCCAAATAAAACACTTTTATTGGTTCCCCTCTATCCAATCTGATTGGGGTACTTCCTCTAAAATGGTAATAAATTAGGTAGATGAAATTTCCCTTTCATAAAGCCACACTGGCTCTGCTCAATTGGGATATGATTTTATAAATGTCCTGCTATTGCTTCGTTGATAATTGATTCCAATATTCTTCAACAATGTTTGGCCAATTTGCCGGTAGTTGCCTGTTTTTGCCTCAATCCCTTTCTTAATAGGGGTACCATATTGACAGTTTACAATCCTCTGGAATCCAAGGATCTTTGGAAAATTGTAATCATTTCACCACTACCTCTGTAGCTACTGCTTTTAGGTTCCACACAAGCATTTCCAGTATTTCCTGTTTTTATTTAATTTTTCCAGCATTTACAGGAGCTTGCTTTTGTGCAGAAGAGCACATCTGATGATCAAAGGCTTAAGGGAATATATGTTTGTATAGCAAACTGTCGGTTTTCTTTCTCATTTAACTGTGTTGTCTGTCATAAATCTCTCCGTACAATTAGAATTCTGAACAAATATGGCTAAATTGGCATTACCTGCGTGGCGGTGGTGTTGCTGTTTGCTGTGGGGCATAATAACAGTTCAGCTGTTAGTAAGACAACAATTACATTGCAATCAATCTAACATTATCCCATCATATCTGTTTGATTTAAAAGAGTCTACATGCTTTCAAAGCCATATCAATGCCTTGAATTATAATTGTATTATAGCCAAACACTGGTGACAACATGTCATTCTGCCATCGCATCAGTGGGACTGCACTAGAACAGCTGTAGCAAGTTATCAAGCATGTGTCTTGTCTGGTAGTCCATGCTGGGAATAGGCTCAGGGTCTTTAAGATTTAAGGATAGCACAAATTTTTGACATTGGAAGTGATTTATATCGTATTCAATCATTTCTGGGCAGCAATGGTTCTGACATCAGTGTCCTCCCCGAGTTGGCTACTGTTCTCCTGTACTTGTGTTCTCAGGAAGTAGACAGTCATTTCAAGTATTTCTCTCCCAGCATGAATGCCTGCATTGAAATACTGATAAAGGGATTTCCCTGACACTGCAGACTTTGACAGGTTCAGTAGCAATGATCCCAAATGAATGCATCCCTGCCAAGACTCAGTGAATCTATTCCCTACAGATATTCAGTCCACAGCCTTCTTGAAAAGCTCCCAGAAAATTAAGGAAGTATGAATTGATTAAATGTCTTTAGTTCCATTAACATTGCCGCGACGAAAGGCCATTTTTGATCTATCCTATTGTAAACTCAATGTACCCAGATAATCACCTGAAGAATATCCACTTGAATAACCCCTGGTCCCCAAAGATAAGTAAACACAGCTATAAAAAAATGGTTTACTAATCTCACAAGGAGGGTATTAACTGCAGACATGAATTCTCTATTTCTGTGCTCACACTCAAAATTAAATGATATGGTTCAATTTACATAAACTGTGCTTACTATTTTAAAGATAGGGCAATAAAAAAAATCTTCCATTAAAAACTTCAATAAGCCTTAACGTTGCGGCACAACACACATCGAACTCCATCTTAAAATATCAACTCACCCCTTCATTCATCTAGCTACATATCTGCTAATTTGTTGAGAAAAATATATATTTTTTTAATCAATATCCTTGCTTGAGGCCTTTGAATTTTATTCTGATGTCCATAAATCCACTGTTTTCTGCCCAGATTATTTTGTTTACTTAATCTTTAGTTACACCTTGTGCAATAAAGCAATATTTATCCAAGAAAAGCAATGAAACTGAAAGCCTGAACTGAAGAATAGATTCCTCCTGGATTACTGAAATTAATGAAAGATCAACTGTTTTATCTGTATGCAAATCCACAGAGTGGGAAAGCATTGGATTGGCCAGGAATAGCAAGAGAAGTGGAAATAAGAAGAAATGGGAGGAATGAGACGAGTTTAAGAACAAAACCATAACTCACATTTAAAAGGTTGGAATATTTAGAATTGGAAATAAATTGGATTATTGTTTTGAGATAATCTAACAACATAGAAAATAACCCAAGGAGAATGTTAGAAATTGTTGTTGGAAAAGGAATTAAACAATCGATGCCTTGGGTAAAGAGATAATAACAATGCAGAGAAAGAGTATTTCCGAATTATTCACCTACCATTTTAGAGTCTGTCTAGTAATGCTTTGCAACACAGAAATATCTGATGTTTTAATGAATTGTTGATTTCCATTGCATTCAAAAATTTCCCTGGTTCCATACTGCTTGCTGCATATTTCTGAGGACATCTATTGAGCTCAGTTTTCACAGGTAAGTAGTGTCCAGTGAGAAACTCCATTTCTCTGAGCAGTCGGAAGAACTTATGGCATGGCCCTTTTAATGATACTAGCTGCCGTAGGCTAAGTTTTAAAGTCCAGTCTAAACATTACTGAATAGATGGATTAATGGATCAGTGGACAGCTAGGTAGGTAGAGTGGGTGAGGTGGGTATGGGGAGTTAAATGGTCAAATGGATGAGGTGAATGAAATGGAGTGGTGGTGAGTGGGTAGTTGTGTGACGGGGAGGGGTAGTCAAGTTGTGATTAGTCGGGTTGGGTTGGATATCAGGTGGTTAGAGACAGTTAGGTCTGAGGTGATTAGTTAGGCCAGGTTGGCAGGATGATCTGGTCAAATCATGGAATAGTTGTAAGATTGGGAGGGTTAAGTTGGGAGGAAGCCAGGTGGTTGGAAATTTAACTGAGTGATCGGTAAGGTATTAGGGAAGGGGAGTTCAGGGAATAGTCCAATGGGTTCGTGTTAGGGGGCATTAGAGGTGGGAGGGTGTGATGGAGGGGGCCTGTTGGGCATTACCCAGGTTTTAAGCAGTCTAACATTTCCTGGGTATTTATCCAGTTAAGTACTGTCGAACATGCACTGACAATCATGGGGAGCAGGAGAATTTCCCATCAGATGTTTAAACTTCCTTGGCAATTCCCATGCAAGTCAATGCATCAGCACTTTCACAGGGTGCCAGCACACATCTTCAGGTATAAGTCCAATCTCTGATAACGTGGAGACTGGAAGATTTAACCAGTTGTGAATTACTTGTCAGGAGACATCACGACATGACTTGGCAGACTGAGATAAATCATGCATAAAAACAATAAAAAGTTAGGAAGTAATGAGTTTTACAGATTATTTAGTATTTGCATAAAATTAGATCGTATTGACATAAACAGGTCATTCAGTCAATTGGTCTGTACCAGTTCTTATGCTTTGCCTGAATCTTCTCCCACTCTACTTCATCAAACCATACAGCAACCCATGTCAGCAAATTTGTTAACAGTGTCAGGGATGGACATGAGAAAAAAGTAATGCAGCAACAGTGGAAAATGGGATAAATTGAACTGAAGCAGCTTGAAGTCTAGTGTACTTAGACGGTTGTGGAAATATTGCTTTGAGAGGTTGACATCTAGTAGGCATACTAATACAAAGCTTTAGTGAATGGAACACCTAAAATAAATTAGAGTTTGGAAAGCTCCCCATGTTTCTTTTATTGTCAGAAGAGATGAGATTGAGCCATTAAACAACAGGTGATCTTATTTAGCTGGAGATGTGGCATTTGCAAAACTTGCAATGATGGAAACTCAAAGGGAGTTAAAGCTAAGTTAGTGAAAAGCAGTCAGCGAATTCTGAATGGCAGTGAAAACCATTTATTTCATCTAATCAGAGAATAGATTGTAAAAGCATAATATTTGGCCTTCTTCAGGCTGAGTTTAACCTGTGATTTTAGCATATCTTGTCAAAGAGCCTTAAGAAGGTCCTGTGTGTCTGCCCAGAACTGCAAGTTGCAGTTTGGATTTGGGAGAGTTCTGAAGCAGAAGAAACTTTGCAGTTAGCAGACTCCCAACAGTTGAGACTCAGAAAAAGTCATGCAGTGGTGGCCCTGAAAAGGGTTAGGATAAAAGGGAGCCCTGGGAATCATTGACAGTTTAATGCAGCTATGAGAGGAGTGAAGGAAACCCACAAGAGGTATCTGTTTGGCATGGTTGAAAAAGATTGGCATGTAAAGAAATTCATTGGCAGCTCAGATGGGATGGTTGGTTTATAAAGCTGAAATTATGCTGGTAATTGGACACTTCGGAGCTGTCATGGGATGTTGGAAAATTGTTCTGAGGAGAAGCGATTGAACCACCAAGATGTGACCTGACATTGAGGAATTTTGAATCAAAGAGGCTTCGAGGGCATTCCAAAGCAAGATCTTTGAAAGCGCAGGAATTGAATCCCTTACAAAAGGCACAGAGTCTAAATGATCATTTTTGACTAACAGTGCCACTAACATCTGGGTTGGTTCTGTCTTGACTACATTAACCATTTAAAGTGCAGTGTGGGCTGTTTGATCACAGTTCATCTTTTAGCTCATATTTACTTCATACTAAACTAAATGTTAGCATTTAAGTTACATGTATAGCAACTACGGTTCAGAATTATGTCTTACCTGTTCATTGTATCTAGTTAATCATTATTGCTCATGTTGTTTGAATTCAAGTTTGTATAATAGATGTTTGTGCTGAGAGTTTTAATTTATCCATTTGATCATGCCTTTATTTACTTACCTTTTGTTTGGTTTGACTGGTCCATTATTATCAAACCGGGATCAGAGAGAATAGCATCCTTCCTTGCTAAACCAATTCTATAATTCTGTGACATGCCCTTTCACAATTTGCCTGAAGGATGCCAAATGGTGAAATGTTTCACATTTTCTATCCTTTCTTGCTCTCAGTAAAGAAGTTTCTCCTGAATTCTTCTTTGGATTTATTAGTGAACATCTTGTAATCATGGCTTCTAATTTTGGCCACCTCAATGAGGGGAAATATCTTTATTCTATTATGGCTTATTCTATTAAATCCCTAGATATCTCAAAATCTCAATTAGTTTATTAACTCTGTTAACATTGCAATACACCGTGATTATTACAATTTGAAAATTAAATCAATTGCAAAATGAAACCAATAAATTGAAGTAATTAAGCCGACAGAAACATGTAAGTTATATGTGGAAAGTGCTGCTAACATGATGGCAGTGGCATCAATCTTGGGATCCTGATTATAATTGGATTATTCAACTAAACCTACTTAATGTTCCAAGCCCCTGTTGTTTTCTTAGAACCTCTACAGATCCACAGGATAACTAACCATTGCAGACTGCCAAAATGAAAGTTTAAAGGTTTGAATTCATGCTTGAGACAGAGATCCTCACCATCAATCACTGAAACTGGCAAATTCATCCATAATACACAACAAATTGTAGACAGTGACTTTCCAACATGTACCACATTGAAAAATTATTCCAAACATGCAAGTTAAATAAAAAAGAAGTTACAAATGACTTAAATAGTCATGTATTTCCTTAGATTTATGCAATATTCTTACCTTGGAATCAAGAATGGATTCTTTTTCTGATAAATTAAAAGCAAGAAGTGTTATCAGACAGACTCAGTTCTTGACATGTATTTATTAGCTAGTAGCTGCAAAATGAATTATTTAATATCTATATACACGTAACACTTTTACAGGGGTATCGAGATTACCTCATGATAACTCATGTGTTAAACATTGTTGAAAAAATAAAAAACCTTAATATGAACCTTAAAGAGAAGTATCAATTTGATTAACCCATGAAGTGAAAATAGTTCAGCAAGACTGCGAACAACTCATTGTTGGGTTTGATGAAAGTTCATCAACTTGGAATATTGGTCTTCCTTTTCACCCACATCCTCACCGCACTGTCCCCAAAATTTCATTGGAATGATTGTATGCTATTAAAACAACTGGGTATCTAAGTTTCTAAATGTACCATTTAATCACCCACATCATTCTTGTAGCCCAACAAAAATTAAGGCTGTTAACCTCTGTTTTGCTTCTTCAGAATCTGGCTGATCTGCTGAAAGTTTATAGCATTTTCATTTATTCCACTGAGTTCTTTCTTCTGCTTTTCTCCCTTTTCTCTTTATCCCTCTGTCAAAATACTTGTCAAGCAGTTATTATGCAGTTCTGAGCCTTGTGCCTTGTTACACCTGCATTTCACAGATGCAGAATGATTTGAGGTGTGCTCCTGATGTTTCCATCTCTTAGTTTCATATTTTCAGCACTTGCAGTACTTTAAGAGTACCCTGTACTGGCCTGTCAGTCATCTCTCAAGCAGAGACTACCTACTATTTATTCTACAACTATACTGTTGGCTTGAAGTGTCTCCATTTCATGCTTATGTTACAATATCCTGAGAAATTTTCTGAATTGCTGCATCTATCCCAGAAAGATTTCAGGATATTCCAGGAAATCCTTAGCCTTTCAAACCCACCCTCAAAAACAAAAAAAAAACACGTCTGTGTCAATGAATGGCATGCTGTGGACGAGAGAGGTGTATTGGCAGAATACTCATCAATCCTCTTTTGTCATGATGCATGTTTGTAGAGTGGAAATTCACCATTTCCATGGTGTTCTTCATCAATATCCAAGCATGAAGGTGCAGTGCTCTGAAAGCTTGTACTTCCAAATAAATCTGTTGGACTACAGCCTGGTGTTGTGTGATTTTTAACTTCATCAATATCATTAATGAATGTCATGTGGATCACTCAGGTAGCAGATCATAGGATTGTTTTTCCCCAGGAAATTCATCTGTGTCTGCCTAGTACCACTTGAAGGATTTTCCAACATGGTATTACATTTTTAACAAAATAGTACTGTCATAATGAAAGCTTAAATACTTATTAGTAGCACAGTGGGAACTACAGTTCACAGATTTTCTACCTTTTCTTTGAAATGTGACTTTTTCACTCTTAATGCTAACAAATTAACCAAATACCTGAAGCCTGGGAAGTGGTTTTCATAGTTGTGACTGGCTTGGCAGTTCTGTCAACAGCTGGGCCTGAGAGAAAAAGAACATCTGCATAACCTCTGTCACCTTCTTCTGTATTAGCTCTTCATTTATCAGTTATGTCAAGTGAGGAAATATTGAGCATCTTCTTCATGAGCCTATTCTTTTGGGAGTGATGCTCATAAATAATGGGTTCCCTTGGCAGTCAAAACATGGCAAAATAAGCTAAAGTGCAGTTAATGATAACATATCAAAACCTAAATAAAAATAGCTAATACTTAATTTAGTGACCTTCTAAGCAGATTATTTCATTACCAATTTTGGTGAAAAACCAACCCAATTATTTTAGTCAGTATATTTTATAAAGTCATATTCACATACTTGGGCACCCTTCTATTGGAAAGATGTTGTTAAACTTGAGAGGGTGCAGAGAAGATTTACAAGGATGTTACTGCGTCTGGAGGGTTTGATTTATAGGGAGAGGCTGGACAGGCTGGGCTTTTTCTCTCCTGGAGCGTCGGAGGCTGAGGGGTGACCTTGTAAAGGTTTATACAATCATGAGGGGCATGGATAGGATAAATAGCCAAAGTCTTTTTCCTAAGGTGGGGAAGTCCAAAAGTAGAAAAGGCACAGGTTTAAGGTGAGAAGGGAAAGATTTAAAAGAGACCTGAGGGGTAATTTTTTAATGCAGAGGGTGGTGGTTGTATGGAACAAGCTGCCAAAGGAAGGTGTGGAGGCTGGTACAATTACAACATTTAAAAGGCATCTGGATGAATACGTGAATAGGAAGGGTTTGGAGGGTTATAGGCCAAATGCTGGCAAATGGGACTAGGTAAGATTAGGATGTCTGGTCAGTATGGTCAAGTTGGACTAAGTATCTGTTGCCGTGCTGTGTGAATCTGTGACTCTATGACTCCAATACACCATACAGGTACAATGTCAGCAAAAGAAACAATTTTTATTTCTTAACAAATATAGTTCACAACCACAACTTCCAGAGGAGGAAAAGGTGTGATGATAGTCTTCAAAACCATTGCATATTTTTCTAACATGGTCTCCAATGTCATCTCAATTTTTACCACAACCAACTGAGAGAGGATGGGCATTGAATCAGCTTCTCTCTTTACAACTCCCTCTAGCTGGCAACAGCAAAGATTTAAATTTTTTTTTGTATATAGATATATCAAATTTCAATTAAAGCATAGTTCTATTCAAACTTAAGCAGCCAATTGTAAAACATTGAGTGAAAGAAAGACAAATGTTATGCTGACTAAGTCTATGAAAAACAAAGTAAATAGCAACATAAAACACAAATCACTGCCAGCATAAAGTTCCAAAAGAGGGGAGTGTCAAATTTGAAAAGGAAGATCAAGAACAGACAGCTTAAAACAAATTCCTTAGAGCCCTTGGGGTGAAATTCTAACCTGAGATCACAGCTGTTTAATTGACAATTTGTATTCTTATCAGTGGCAACATTAATAAATATCTTTGAGTTGTCTGTGAATGGATATTACTCCAGTTTGCTTTATCAGAGAATACTGTTTTTCAAGAGGCACATGAAACAGGAAGAGAGGGTCTAGACTTTCCAGTTATACTGTTAGAAATACAGTTTCTTCTCTGCTGCCTGAAAAACTGTGGTTTTAAATACAATTAATTCCTTTGTGACTTCGTTTTCAACTCCATTGCTATTTTTCCCCAACTGGTTAATCTGGAGACAATACTCTTCCCAATATGTGAATCTTCCAGAAAAGTGGAAATCAAAGAGAAGCAAGAGGTCTGTGTGAAGGCTTTCAGTTATTTTGATGACACATTATTTTCAGTTTAAACTAGGTCTTTTGTATTGATGCTTTCCTGAACATAGATCAACCTTTCCATATGACCACTGTGGTCATCTTAGGTCAGTGTTTCTCCAGTTTCAATGTTTTGATGATGACAGATCCCAGTTATTTAAAAAAAAGATGATGGAAGGTGAAATTTGACAGTTGATTTTTACCAATGTCATAATACGTCCCACCACATGGAATGAAAGTAAACAATATTTGTCCTTTTTGTTTAGCGTGAGCATTGTGTTATAAGGTTCATATGAAATGACAGGACAAAAATTGGGATTTCAATGCTATACTGAATGTTCACTCTCTTTGTCCTGATCTGCATTTAAAAGTTGCTTTGGGAATGGAAGCTGGACTTGTTCCCTGGGCTGCAACATTTGTCTTAGCTTTAGCCCATCACTGCCAAGTTGTATAATTCATTTACAGGATTCAGGCATTTTTATAAATTTGACTTCTTGGAGCCAGTGAATGATGATCTGTTGTTGTCTCCTATGGCATGGCTGGCATTATGTCTTGCACATCACTCTCATTAACCTTTGCAGTAAACTGATTGCTGTTTGGAACTTGGCTTTATTTCTATGGTCTCAATGGGTAACTCAGTTCTTAGCTCACTAAGAGTGGTGTCCACTGTGAGGCATGTTCCCTGACTTTTCCTTTTCTTTTGGGAATGGGTTTGCCCCCAGATGTGTTCCATATCCTGGAACACTACAGCCAAAAGTGGATGTTCAGCTTTTACCATACCTCCTCGAGGCTCTTCCACCAAGTGAGTCTTCACCTTTGCTTTCTCATAGCCTAACTGATAACTTGTCTGGTCTTCCTGTGAAATTATCATGAAAATAACAGTAAACCAGACCTCTGTTCCTGTCCTGTCATCCTTTGTGACCTTCCCTAGCCATTGTTTGCCTTCTTTTTTTGTCTATTGCCCTAATTCTAGCACTTTTAACTCCTTCTGATTCCATCCTTACTATTTTAGATACTGCTGGGTGGATTTCAACTCTGTCTAATTCAAGTGACCCTTCCTAAGCTCCCCCAAATCTCATAGGTCTTAGCACGGCTTCCAAACCTCTCTCAGTTCCCAAACCTTTTGCTGCTTCTTGCTGATTTTATTCAAGAAACTCTACGTGAACTATTACAACCCTCATGGGTTGTACAGCACTTTCACTTCATGACTTTTCTGCTGATGGCTTCTTGTTTCTCTCAGCTCTTTGCAGCCTCTTGGGACTTTGATGTCCTATTTGAGAGATATTTTGCTCCCAGCTAGATTTTTTCCAAGAAAATATATACCCCTGTCATTAGCAAGATTGGCATAACTGGACTGTTACCAAACTCTGAACAAGTTCACTCTTTAAATAAATTTGAATCAGTATTAACTCTGTACTCTCTTCCATAAGCCTTTTTTGTATGAGCACCATGGAAGTTAATTTCCTTTCATGTGGAAAATTTGTTGATTTTCCCCATTAGTGAGGTGTGTGAGCACCTAATGTCTGAGAGAATTCTAATCTCTCTCTTTCTCTGTAGCTGGTTAAATCAATCAGTGTTCATCATTGTTTTGAACAAACACTCATGCTGGCCAACCTGCTCAACAGCCATGCCTGAACAGATACTGACCATCTGTCATGTCCAGACACTGACATCACAACTTGAGTTTCTATGGGATGCTGGAACTAACAATTTTCCATTATGTGTTTTGGCTTCCCAAAGTGGAAGCATTTGAGGTGGTTTCCAACTTGCTACTGGTCTAATCCCTTCTCTGATTGCTGGTGAAAGTTTTACGTCCTCTGCCGAGCTTCATTTTTTTCCAGCATCTCTCACTGATGTTTATTTGGTCATAATCTCTCTTTTCAGGTAAAAGTTTCGAGAACCCAGTCTACTTGAGTTTATTGGACTGTGTGTTTACTCACAGCTGTCAGCCAGAGTTGTTGCCAGTCTGGGTCCCATTGTCTTCTGTTCCACTGCATGTATCCAAAGTGGAAACATTATTGAGGTTTCTTAATTCCCCAAGGAGAATTATCTCATGAAGAATTAAATGAGTAAACTTGAGTACTTCAGACATTCAGTTAGGTATAGTTCCTTATGAGAGCTGCCGACAGTGAGTTCTCCCTTCTCAGTTTGAGCTATTTCAATTAAACTTCCTTTCTCTTTCCTGAACCTTGTGGGGAGGTGGTGGCATAAGGCACTGTCACTACACTAATAATCTAGAACCCCAAATAATATGCTGTTTGCATGGGTTTGAATCCTACCATGGCTTATGGTGAAATTTGTATTCATTAAAAACTAGCCTAATGGTCATCCTACAACCATTGCTGACTATTATAAACATGTGACTCCAATCCATAGCATTGAAATTGATTCTTAATTGGTCTCTGGATAATTAGAGATGAGCAATAAATGCTAGCCTAGCCAATGAACACCCACACTGTCACAAACCAAAATAAATAATTCGTTATCATTCTCTCTCTCACTTTAAAAAAAACCCTTTCCCAGAAAGCTTTGCTTTTATTTGAAATTCCTGTTCTAATCTAAGCATTTCCAATATGAATTCATTTGTTTCACTATCCTCAATTTCACCTCTATATGTTGTTTCACATATTTTCCAATTTCTATGTTTCTGGCTTTCAGGTAGAACGTCACCTTTTAATTCTTAAGGATAACACTTTTAATTTTTTAAATAATTTATCTTGTCCTGTTCCATTCAATATTAACATTAAATGAATGTATCTTCAGACCTTTTCTAACTCCAACTCTTTTGTTCACCTATCCCAAATTCTGAGTTCCCACAGGTGAACAAAAGAATAGTCTGGTGAATAGGCTTCTGTCTTATTAACCCCCTGAGCTGGCTACCTTATAGATTTTTAAATTCTTTTTAGATTGCAGCTATATTATGCTTCAATTAAAATGTTGTATTATTAAAAATTAAGGAACTAATTGCAAAGTTTTGTTGAGTGAAAGGAAGAGGAATTTTATTACTAACCACCTTCAAATAAAGTAATAAAACATGACATAAAAGTATGGCACAAAAAAGTGACTAAAGTTTAAAAAGGGGGGAGTGTAGAGTTTTAGAATGAAGATCAAGAATAGTCAGCTTAATTAAAGTTGTTAGAGTCCTTAAGGTGTTAAATTTAAAATTGTGACCCTGGTTATTTAGTTGATTGCTTGTATCCTCAGCTACAGCAGCAGCAGTGATATTTGTAGATAATAGAGTCATAGAGATGTACAGCATGGAAACAGACCCTTCGGTCCATGCTGACCAGATATCCCAATCCAAAGCTAGGGTTCTTGATAAATCAATGTTTTCCAATTTGTTTTCATTCCAGGTATTGATTCTGGAGAAGATTAGAGAAATGCAGGCAGCAAGAATTCCAGTTCTGTTGATGTAAGTGCATTTTCTTCTCACTCCTGCCTCAAAGCTGATGTGTGAAATGTGGTTTCTTTGTACATTCTGATGTCTGGTTTCATTGTTTTTCTCCAAGCTGGATAATTTGCAGTTGACTTCCTTCTACTATATGAAGCTTCCAGAAATGTGTAAATTAAATAAGAAATTACAGATCAAAATTACTGATTTCAGCCAATTTTATTAGTTTAGACTGCATCTTCTTCACTGATGACTTCCTGAGCTTGGCTCAACTTGGCCAGGTGACTACTGCATTTATGTTAAGTCAATATTTTGCCTTTTATTGAGAACCATTTTAATCCTTGATAGGTTCCACGAATTAAAATCAAATGATGGAAGTTGAAATTTAATAATCAATTTTTAATCACTATCAGAAGAATTGCTATACTATAGGCAATCCCTAGATTGCAAATGGGATCCGTTCTGGAGTCCATTCAGAAATCAATTTGTATGCAAGTTAAAACTCAATCCAGGAAAGATAAAGCAGCTGTTCATAAGTATAAGAAATGTTCATATGCCAGGTCTTTGAAATTATATTGCTCAATGAGACCACATTCATAAGTATGAGCATTCCTAAGTTGGATGTTGATAAATTGGGAACACTTACTCATGAAACCATTCAACTTGGCAGACAATAGAAGTACGCTCTGAAGAGATCTGTTCAATCACTGAATATATACAATAAGCATGAAGCTCAGAATGAGGACTGACCATAAGATGTTGATGTAGAAGCAGAAACGGACCACTCAGTGAATTATATTTGCTCCACTGTTCAGTGAGATCATGGCTGATCTGATGATCCTCAACTCCACTTTTCTATGTTTTTCCAATAACCCCCGAGCCCCTTACTGATTCAACATCTATCTGAACCTTAAGTATACTTAATGGCCCAGCCTTGACAGTCATCTGTTGTAAAGAATTTCACAGGTTTATTACTGTACGAGAGAAGAAATTTCTTGTTATCTCTGTCTTAAAGATGTAACTCCTTATTCTGAGATTATGCCCTCTCCTAGACTCTCCCAGAAGAGCAAAACCTTTCTGCATTATCCTGTCAAGTCCCCTAAGAATCTCGTATGTTTCAGTAAGTTTGCCTCTCACTTTGTAGATTCAAAAAAAGTACAGAACTCTCAATATAGGACGGTCCCTCCATACCTTTATATCAGCCAAATGAACGTCCTCTGGACTGCGTCCAATGCCAATATATCTTTCATTAGGTAAGGAGCCCAAAATTATTTATAATATTCCAGCTGCGGTCTTACTTATGCCTTGTATATTTTTAGCAAAACCTCCATAACTTTTATATTCCATTCCCTTTGAAATAAATGTTCTTTGCCTTCTGTTCTGAACTCAAATGCTAGCTTCTTTTTGTGATTCATGGTCGGGGGCTTCCAAATCTCCCTGCTTTGCAATCTTTCTCCATTTAAATAATATTCAGCTCCTCTATTCTTCTTGCCAAAGTGTAGACCCTCACATTTTCCTACATTATATTCCATCTACCAAGGTTTTGCTGACTCATTTAACCTTTCCGTATCCCTCTGCAGACCTCCCCAATGTATCATCCTCATCATCAAACTCCTACATACATTTGTCATTTGCAAACTTGCCTATAGTACATTCAAGTCAGTAATATATTGTAAATAATTGGAACCCCAGCACTGATTCCTGTGGAATACTACTAATTGCAAGTTTCCATCCTGAAAATGCCCCTTTTATCTCTCTTTTCTATTAGTTAGCCAATCCCCTAACCATACCAATATAATATCTCCAACACCACGGACTCTTATCTTAAGTACCTAACATGTGGTCCCTTATCAAACACCTTCTGAAAATCCAAATATATCCTTTACTTCCCCTTATCCAAAAATAGAAGTTGATTATCCAGAGCCAAGAATAAATGCAGATCAATGTGTTTGATTTCCTGAAGAGACTGGCTGTTTACTGAGATGGAAAGCAAAATAATTTGTTAATTGGTTAATAAGAGCAGTACCTTGAACTCCAAAACCTGTGTAGCTATCAACATTTTTCTTGTGTCTTTGCATCTAAAAAACATAATGTAAACTAGAAAAATTAGAGCAAATCAAAACATTAGGAAGCTTAATATAAATCTAGCTGTAAAGCTATTTACATTACTTAATTTGCATTCCAGCTAGTTAACATATAAGGGTTTCAAGATATTTAATGAGATTGAATTGGATTTCATTTCCATAATATCAATCTTCATCATTATAGTTGATCTGCTGAATATTTTTAGCATTTTTGTACCTCATCGTTCAAATAGGGATTGTCCTGCCTTCCAGAATCAACAGAAGTTCAACAATCTCAGTCTCTAATCTCTGTCTTCTCTTGGTTTCTATATCTTTGCAAGTTTTATTTTCACCCTTCTGCTCTTTTTTCTTCTTTTTTATTCCTTTTGGACAGCAGCCTATAACTGATCTGCCATTTACACTATCTTGAGATCTATCTTTTCTTTCTCTACTTGCCCCATCATAAGTCTTTGGTCCCAGTACCAGTACTGTCAAAATGACCCAATCCTTCTATCCTCAAATGTTTCCTTACTTCCACTCTATTACAGACCTTCCCTTTTATTCTACTTCCTTATCTATTCACCGTTACTTGCTTCGAACAAAAGACACGTCTAACCTTCCCCAATTCTAGATAAAGGTGATTATAGTTAAATATAAGGCTGAATTCCCTGGCTAGAATTGAGATCCAGGCATCAAGACCATCGGGGCCCCCCATCCACTCATATCATTAAGATGCACCCTGGTGTAACTTTCTAGAAATGACCTTCTTACCGGCCACCTCCATATTTGTCATTCCTATTAAGGTTGGCTAATGTAAATGCTCCTGAAGTAGGAAAGTTAATTAGAGGGCCCAATCCAATGGAAGGCCAGCAGCCCCATGGGAGAGTTGGAGTCTGAGGCATAAAGGCGATCGTGAGGGTGTCTCCACATGGAAGTGCTCTGGGATGCCACTTGTAATTTTGGAAGTGAAGCGATTCACAGTTGGTGGAGCCTTTGTGTGAAGGGAATGCTCACGGTAGTGGTCTTTCATCAATTTATTGTGGCCCCCAGCTCCAATGTAAATATGAGTCTGTCTTAAAGGAAATGTTTGTCTTTACACAAAGTGAGGGGGCTGCTCTGTCTGCAAGAAACTATGGTTGCATTCAAAACCTAGCCATTATGTGGGGTCTTAATCTTCCTAACAGGCTGCCCATCTTTGTGGAGTGGACTGCAAAACTTGTTGCTTGCTCCTTCAACCGATACCTCATCCCCCATTTATAAACTCATCGCTTTAAGGCCTGGAAATTTCAGTTTCTAACTCTCTTTGCAGATGTTGTGTAACTTGCCAAAATAAAAATATTTTCAGCATTTAATGTTTTTATTTCTATCATTGTATTCACTATCTACAACAAGCTTTCCCCAGTAAAAGGTAAAGCTCCACTAAAAATACCAGTTAAAACGATAAAAGTTAATTCAAACAAAAATTTGTCATATAAAGTATCTCTGAAGTAGCCACAATAACTCTCATAGTTAAGAGTGAAATCTTGCAAAAACTTCCAATTTGAAGTTTTTTTAAAATGTTGCAAATACTAGCAGGTCACAGCAAGTGTGAGAGGGACACAGAATTAACAGTTGAAGATTACTGACATGAAATGTTAATTCTCTTTTTCTCTGCACAGATACTGCTAGACCTGTTGGGTATTTGCAGTGTTTTCTGCTTTGCTTTTGTTTCTGAATTATATATCATTTAGTGCAATTGAGAGCGAAGACTTCAGTTAAGCTTCAATTCCAGTCATTGCTTACATTGTTGCTCTTGTACTGTGTGCTGGGTTGTACATTCACTATTGATTGCTGTCTGAAGGCTGCTTGGGGTCTGTGGTCTAAAGGTTGACCGTTATTTGGAGATCGTGGGGGTGGTCTTGCCGGTAAACACCGCTTATCTGTAAACAATGAAACAAATTCCAAATCATTTCGTCTTTCACCACTGTTATAAAGAATTGCGAAGTGTTATGTGAAGAGAGGATGTGGTAAGCTGGTCAGGTTTGTTCAGCAAGGGCTGAGTTACTTAAGTTTTCATTTCAATGAAGGATGATTTCTCAAAAAAATAATAAAATGAGCGTTGTGAATGCATGTGTCCCAGTCACTTAGAACCTGAAGTAAATTGTGTAGGATGGGGAAGGAGTGGGGGTGCATGAAAGAAATCAAGCCATGTGCAGAATCTTTGGTCACACAATGTACGGGTTAAGTGTTTTGGCCATGCTGAATTACCCATAGTGTCCGGGGATGTCCAGGCTGAGTGGGTTAGCCATGGGAAATGCAGGGTTACATGGAATAGGGTAGGGGAGTGGGGTGATCTTTGTACGGTTGGTGTGGACTTGATGGGCCAAATGGGCTGTTTTCACACTCTAGGGATTTTATGTTTCTATTAATACAGAATACATTTGAAGCAGAAGGGTTCAAGAAGGGAGCATGACTGGATTTAGGACTCCCGTTACCCCTCAGTGATCCTTCCCAGATGCACTTTAGGGGTTCAGAGGAACCAAACAGAGATTCCCTTCTCTGCAAAAAGAATAAAGAACAGTGGGGCATAGGAACAGGCCTTTCAGCCTACCAAGACTGTATCAACACAGGACGATGTTTTTAACTAAAAACCTTTTGCTTCTACGGTACCCTTAGCCCTCTATTCCCTGCCTATTCATATATCTGTTAAGATGCCTGCTAAACATTGCAATTATATCTGCTTCTACTACCTCCTCTGGCAGCACATTCCAGGCATTTTTTTCCTCATTCATGGGATGTGGGTGCCACTAGCTGGGCATTTATTGTCTATTCCTAATTGCTCAGAGGGTAGTTGAAAGTCAGCTACATTGCTGTGGATCTGGACTCACATGTAGACCAGACCAGATCAGGTTAGGATGGCAGATTTCTTTCCTTTGAAAACTAGTTGAGGTTTTCCTGACATACAACAATTGTTTCATAGTCATCATTAGACTCTTATTTCCAGATTATTATTGAATTCAAATTCCACCAGCTGCCATGGCGAGATTTGAATCTGGTCCCCAGAACATTACCTCTGGATGAATAGTGTAACAATAATAACATTAGACAATCATCTCCTCCTGTAACTTACTATTGACCATCCTCTGTGTAAAACACTTTCCTCGCACATCTCCTTTAAACTTTCCAATTTTTACATTAAACCTATGTCTTCTAGTAATTGACATTTCTACCCTGGGAAAAAAGCCTTTGACTATCCATTCTATTTATACATCTCACAATGTTGTAACCTCTATTAAGTCAACCCTCAGCCTCTGATGTTCAAGAGAAAACAAACCAAGTTTATCAAATCTCTCCTCATTGATTTAGTCTCCAAACCAGCCAACATCCTGATGATCCATTTCTGTCCACTCTCTAAAGCCTCTATATTTTTCTTGTAGTGTGGTGACCAGAACTGTATGCAATATTCCAAATCTGGCCAACTAAAATTCTTTGCAGCTGCACCATGACTTTTTTTGCCAAGTTTTATGCAATGCTTGACGATGCAAGCATGCTGTACATCTTCTTGACCACCTTATCCTCTTGTGTTACCACTTTCAGGAAAATGTGGACCTGCACACCTAGATCCCTCTGAATGTTGATGCTACTAAGGTCGCTGCCATTTATTGTGCACTTCTGTCCTGCAGTAGACCTTCCAAAGTGTATCACCTCACAACTATCTGGCTTAAATTCCACCTGCTGTTTCTCTGCCCAAGTCTCCAGCCTAAAGAAAACAAAAATCCGTTGAATGTACTCAGGCCAAGAATCATAAAATGCTCTCATTACTTTTCTTTCTTTCTCTGCACTTAGTCACATCTTCATCCATCAAAGGCACATACCTTCAACATTTTGTAACTTGATGCCTCTGCATTATAGTCATCCTCGCTAAATGCACTGTCTCCATCTAGTGAACACATGTCATTACATTCACTTTGTCCTTTGCAGTTGCAGGAGAAGCAAAGGTTAACCACAATTAGGGGAAGGGAAAGGCTCAGAATTGATCCTTTAAAGATTTCTCAGCAAATAACTGCTTGAAACTTGCATCAGAGTTCATGGATGACGATTCCACAGAGGAACTAACTCATTCTGAGGATGTGTTGTCATCCATGTAGACCACACACCAGAGCAGATCTTCATGCTTTGGTGTGACCAACAACACAGTGAGTTGAGTTTTCATTTAATGATTCAGATTTTGTTGGAGTTCTACTAAGCTGAATGTATGTGCATGTATCCCAGGACTCATTAACAAAGCGAAGAATCAGTGAGCTGCAGCACAGAACAGAACTTTGATTGGGGTGAGGGGGTCCAACTGAAATAGAAGCCAACAATATTGCAGGATATTGCACCAATGTCCTCTTGCATTGATAAGGAGGCTCAGTGCACTGAGAAAACAAATTTAGTAATCAAATACGTTTATGTGCACTTTGATCATGGCTGCCTTCAGTAGGATATGGGCAACATACTGGCTCAGTGATTAGCACTGCTGTCTCTCAATGCCAGGGACCTGGGTTTGATCCCAGCCTCGGGCAACTGTCTATGTGGAAGTTGCAAATTTTCCCTGAGTCTGCTTGGATTTCCTCTGTGTGCTACTGTTTCCTCCCACAATCCAAAGATGTGCAGGCTGGGTGGATTAGCCATGAAAAATGCGGGGCTATAGGGACAGGGTCGGGAATTTGTCTGGGTGGGATCTTCTTTGGAGGGTTGGTTGGATTTGGTGGTCTCAATAGTCTGTTTCCACATTGTAGGGATTCTATGAACACATATTCTATGTTCATAGAATATATTACCATAATATTATGCTGATTCATGCCAATGTGCTCTAGAACAGAGTGAAGTGTGGCCTCCATTTAATATGTTTCCACTTCTAAGCCATTGATCCCTCAGACAGTTGCTCGTTATATAGCCTTGTCTCCTGAGAGTGGAGCACGTCCCTGCACAGAATCAGTCTTTGGCACCAGCTAGAATCACTAGCCAATAACAGAGTCAGGCCAAAGATCTGAGCAGTCTGCCTGAATCTGTCAAAGCGAGAGGGGTTACAGCCCAGGGAAGAAATAAGAACAAAGGACAGTAAAGTTTTGTAGTTCACTAAGGGTCCACACAGACTGTGTGTGAAAATGCTATAATTGTAAAGTTTCCAATCTTTAGCAGAACCCTATGAGTGTAGCACTTCCCTGTCTTTCCCATTCTTGTGTCACTTGGGTGGCAAGTTTCCTTTTAACTTACTTCACAATGAGTGGGAAGACATGAATTGATGGGGACCACTGGGGAGATGTGCAATGGTTATTATAGGATATTTACAGATTATGTTAGCGCATTATGTTTAGGAAAAATTGCCATTTCATGTGGTTCTCACATGGGTTCCTTGGTACAAACGAACTGTGAATCTTGTATTGGTAAGGCATCTCCACAGCAACTGAACAGCTGATGCTGAATTTCTCTCATTACATCGCTCTTCCAGATCTGTCCCGACATCTCAAGCATGTCTTCAGCATATGTGATGATCATATTGAATTCATTGCCACACATTGAATTTCAATTGTCAGGCTTTTTTGGCATTAGTCCAATTTGAAGTGGATATCTCATGTTTTCTAATAGTCACTCTTGAATTCTGCTTGTGGATCCAAAATGGCTGGGGAGGTTTGAATGCTACACAACAAAAGTATCACAACAGTTCTGCTGAAATATTGAATAGACCTGCAAGAAAACCTAATGTTGTGATTGGACAGCAGTTGCACATTGATGGAATGGAGGCCTTAAGGTGATAACACTCTAAAGCAATCCTGTGATTGCTATGGAAGTGCTGGGGATAATGCCCTGCGCCTGTAAGAAGCCAGTCAGCGATGCAAATCTCTGGACTTGCGCACTTTGACTGGAGCTAACCCAAGAAAATTTCACAATTTCCTGAGCCTGCCAAGCAAACCATCAGCTTTATGCATCTGTGTAATTGTGGACTGAGAGATTCCTGTCTCTGATTCTGATACAGCTATGGAAGGACCTGGAGGTAACAACATTGAGAGAGGTGGTGGCTATGACGACCATCGCTAAAACATAGTCACCAGGTCTAGAGGTTCAGCAAACTGAGGTCTATTTCATCGAAGACCTGACCTGATAGCCTGAACGTCTGGAAGCGTTGCTGTTCCAACATATATCAAGGAGCACAGCATACTGCCTGCCCTAGACAATGTGCATCCTCTGAGCTGCAACCCTCTGCCAATCCATTTTCTGCCTTCCAGTCACATGTGTGTCAGATGCTGGCTGCTCTTCTTACTGCTTGTATTGGTTCATACTGATATTGCTCCTTATCCAAGTTCTACTCAAATGCATTCAAAACATTTCGTCAAAACATTTCCAAAGTGTAGGAATTTCTCCCTAATGTATAAGAAATTAGTTGACCATATTGAGTATTTTTTGTAGTGTTTTGTGAGCTGCAGACCCTAATTGTGTTCTCACCCTGATTTGAATTGCTGTTTCAGACTGTTCAGGAAACCTGTGGGCATGCTGTTTGGTTTAAAACTTGGCTGAATAATTGCTCAAATTGAGCTATTACTTTGTGTTAATAGGCATTGGGCTAAAAGTTTAAATGGGGATCTAAGGTAGGCTGGAGCCATTTTCAAAGGACACCACATTTCTTTTACTGCATTTAACCTCAATCCTGCAGCAAACCTACAAACTCCTCCAAGTTAAATTTACCTTCCCTCTCTCTCTCTAACACACACACACACACACACACACACACACAGTAACATCCATTTTTAGGCACTAGAGGGCAATAGCGTCTAATTTTCAGATAACTAATCCATGTTACGGAAACAGCTGTAAATACTGATATAACACACCCAGCCCAGAAAAAGTACTTTTTCCATCGGATGTTCCACCTGTTTTACTCCATTTGTCTTCCTTCGTTCTTTGAATACATTGATTCAAACTTTCCAAGATGTGAACTGTTTTCCCCCAATTTCATCCACAAATATTTAATAAGTGATGGAAACTTTTTATTTTCTTGGAACGATCCTAGTCATGGATTTTTAAAAGGCTGTCGAAATAACTGCACAAAGGCTGGTATCCGGTCACCATTCATTAACAAATGTACAGTATATTGCCTCTCACCAGCCAGCTCCGAGCCAGTCCCGAGACTGAGGAGACTGTCTAAATCTCCTGTTCATATCTGTCAGCCAGGGCTCCCTGACTGGCCCAGGTTAACAACCCCAATTTAAGATCTCCTAGTCAATGAGATCTACTCGGTCCTCACTTTGATCACTACAACTATACTCCCTTGGCAGGCATTGTAGCAATTACTCCCAGACTTCCAAACACACCAAAATGGTGGACTGGAAAAGGACCCATCCTTCTATCAGTCCTTTCTGTTATGGTATCATGTGGCTCTAATCCTGAAATCACAACTTGGCCTATCTGTCTCCAAACCTCGGACTATCTTCTTTTGACACCTCATCCTGTTTCAACTACTTTTCTTTCATTTAAAATCCTTGTTCACCACCACACAGCTAAGTCATATAATGGTATTATTTTCACTTCATCATTGCTTTCTCTCTTTCCTTCTGCATCAAGTGATTTCATAATCTTGGTAATTTCAACTTCTATCTAAACTCATCATGTTCTCAGTTTTCACTGAATTCAGTGCTCTCATCCTCCCTGAATTTTTCCCAACCTGGGAAACTTTCCAACCTAAACTTATCGCCATCCCGTCACCTTCCCATCATGTGTCACATTACTAATGCCATCATATCCGATAAGGCCATCTCTGATTACACCTTTATATTGCCCTCCATCCTGTTATGATATTGGATCCAAACCCCAAACTGTTTATAGACATTTTTCCAGATTAGTCCAAAATGTCTTTATAAAAGAAGGGCTGTGATAGGAAGGCTCAAAATTTAAATTCTCTAGACTGTCTTGCAAAGTTCTGTGAAGTCAATGGAATGTCGCACATGTACATTTTCCAGAGAACTTTGAACAGGGAGAAACCTAACAAAGGAGGTAATGATGGGGCAATCTCTCCCATCCCAGCACTTCAACTGTACCCTCTGTATGCTTGAGATTGTCAAGGTGAGGCTGCCTGTGTCCTTGCTTACATCAAGGTTCTGTTCATGTACTCTTGACTCTGATTAGAAACATCTTTAATTCTCAACATTATTTCCATAACACTACCTCTCCCTCCCTATCGGTGTAATCACAACCACCTTCAGGACTCTCTAAACTATTTGCATGACTCTAATTCTTGTCTCTTGAGCAACCACAATTTTAATTGCTCCACTATTGGTGACCATGTCACTAGCTGTGAGCTTTTTGGCCTGGAGTTCCCTCATTAGCTCTCCACCACACTTTCTTCTATTAAGACATTTGTTCAAACCTACATCTTTGACCAATCTAATGTTCAAATGTCACTTAAGCAGTGTCAAGCCTTGCTTTATAATACTCCTATGAAGCATTTAACGATTTTTTAATATGTTCAAGACACTGTGAGTTGAATCTAATAGGGCGTTGACAATGTGGGTTAGGGCTCAAAATAGGACAAAATCATGAGAGAAGAAACTGAGGTCTCTCTTGATGGTGACAGCAACTCGCTGCATTATTTTCCTACATGGTGGACATCAAGACAAGAGTCTTGTGGGCAGCAGGGAGCTGCTTATTAAAGGGAATTATTCCTTGTGTCTGAACTGACCTGGGAGGCATGGCCTATTGCAGTGGCTCTACCTGCCTGGGGTGCCTGGGGATATCTGCACCAAACCTGTAAGCAGGACCTCCAGACCTCTGCCCACAAGGTGGGGCACTAATTTTCCTTTCTCTGTCTGGGGCAAATATTAGGGAACTGTACAGAGCAGGTCAGGACAAATAGTGCTTCTGTAGGTGCATTATGATCTTTCAAAGATGCTGGTGCATTCTAGGATATCCTGGTAATGGTAAGTTGTCATGGCTACGACAAATGGTAGAATTGGGCTAGAATTGGATGACAGGTTTGCCATAGGTGTGGGATAGGTAGTTAATGAGATGCAATTGGTATGTTGAGTCAAGAAACACACTGGACCTCTCAGGGAATTGATTGAATAGGAGAGAATCTACTTAGACATAAGTGCACAATTCAGTCCAGTGTAACTGTGTTGTTGACCCATATAGTTTCTATGCACCAAAGCAAAAGTAACAGTGAAACCTTACCCTCTTGAAACAATGCAGAGAACAATGAAAAATCACATTAAAGAGCCAAGCCAATATGGTGAAAAAAATTAATGCAATATTGCTCTTCAACCATCCGAGGCAATCAAAAATAGGAGAGCACACTGATCTTTTCATATCGCTTTAGCTTCAATTACATGGATTTCTAGCCATTAGTGATTATAAGCAATCAGAAGCAAGAATTCCTGTGGATATTTTCTCTTTCTAGTCTTGAGATAGTGAGTTTCATTGTAGTCTAGATTATTTGTCTCCTGAGCTCAAATCTCTCCTCTCGAGATCATACGTTCGACGTTTCTGCTCTATATGAGTCAGTATCACACCATGGCATGTATATTTATTGTAGTCAATATCACCGCCATTTTTTCTTGGGCAACTATCTTTCAATTGTACAAAGGGGGCTTTGACTTTAATGTTGGATAGCAATAAATTGGCTTAAACAAAAGTTTTTTTGTGTGTGTTTTCAGCATAAGTAGCTTATGCAATAAGGATGCTGAAATAAAAGCAAAACAAAGAACAAAATATGCTTGAAGAGCTCTGTACAATTACCTGCATAAACTGATTGCGTAACCATTGGCTTAGCAGGAAGGATTTTCAAATGCCGTAAATCTTCTAGACTGGAGGAAGTGACATATTCATAATCATAGCAAGTTTGCTCATTTTGATGTGCGGAAGGCTGTTCATGCTCGGATTGACTATCAGTCCCCATTCTGACATTAATGTCTGGCTGTAATTACAGAACAGTAACACAAGGTAATCAGAAAAACAATCAATATTTTAGTAAAAGTCCTTGGTAATTTAGTTGTGACTAAAATTATAAAACAACACAAAAAAAAAGGCAAAATTTCAGTTATCCTAAAATACAATTTACTATGAAATAAGTGTTATTTTAGTATAATTTATATTTGTTGATTACTTTTCCAGAGTTCTTATTTCATTCAGACTCAAATTTGCTGCAGTAAAATCTGGTCCTTCAAATATTGTCAGGTACTATTTCCTCCCAATAACATGAGAATTTAAGATTAAAGATGCATGCAAAACGGAGGTTCTTCTTAAAAAATAATCCGAGCGATTGTTTAGCAGACATATTTCGCAGCGTAGAAATAATCAGAGGCTATATTCTCATGTGGACATAATCTGCTGATTTCTGTTGTGACACAGGGTAAACTCTCCTGTTTATTTGAAACCAGCAACACAGAAAAGACTTATCCCATGCAGCAATCTGTGAAGATTCACGAGGCCAAGAATTATTTAAAGTAAAAATTAACAACTTTATTTCTTAAAGTGCAACAGACAATAATTAACTAACAACTATTTACAACTCCGTCCTCTAACCTATCATTTACCTTCCCCTTCCCCAATTACTCTTAATAAAACTCTTAATTAAAATTTACAAAACTTTTTATCTAAAACCCAGGCAGCTTTCAGTTCTTCTATTCGAATCTTCCTGTGTTGTCTTTTCTTCTTTTAGGGATTCTGCTTCACCGGTTACTGATTGATAAAGGTACTTTTAAGAGAGCTATTTCTCAGGCAGTCTTTTTATATGCTAGTAGCTTGGTAGTTCTCCTCTCAACTGTTCAATTTTCACCGGTCATATATCCCCAAAACATTGGATTATGTCATTGGCTTTTAAGATTGTCACTATACTAAATTCAAACTGGATTGGAGTTTGGTATTTTTGGGGGCATAATTTAAACCAATTGGCCTAATTTGAATCTGTTTTGTTGTTTCCAGACAACAGCTACCTGAGCTACCCCAGTAGCTGGAGCACCTGCTGGATTGTATCTTATTGAGAACACTTGGTGCTATCACTGCTAGCTTTTAACTCTTAAAGCGTCAGTACACTTACATCTTCATAACATTTCCAATCCTGTTTCAGATATTTTGATGAAATGCTACGAATTCTTTTAAACATTCGTTTGATTTCATCACTCACAACAATGTTCAGGTTCACCTAGCTCCTTATTTCTGACAAAGAGAGGAAATACATGTAAAGCAATTTTTGGTTAACATGCTTTGTGACTCAACTTAGATGATGGGAGGCTGCATGAAGTGTGCATTACTTTAAAAAGTAGTGAACAAGTGAAATTATACAGGAGTGGTAGGTTATTTATACAGGAAGATGATAATTTTCTATGTATCACTTAGATAGTACTTTATAAGCAGTAGCATGGAAACAGTTGTAACTGGAAGGGTATTTTAATAAAGCAGATTAATGAATATAATTCCAACAGGAGTATTAACTCGATTTTTCTCCAGTTGGGTATGAATGATGGTCAATCTAGCCCTTTGAAGTGTAATTCTTTTGACAATATTTGCAAACTGATAAGTGCAAATCGAGTTGGATGTTCACAGTCTACAAAGAGAAATATTCCCTCATTCACACTTGTGAAGTGGTGATTGGATAACTGTAGAAAAACATTGATAAAAGAAACCCATCCTTTCCTTATTAGATTTCATTAACAATTTAGCAACAGCTATTAGGATTTTTCAGACGTTTGGATCTGAAAATGTGTCCAGACTTCTATGTTGGGAGGAAAAGAAATGCTACAAAATTTGACGTTCTTAACGTGAAAAGAGAAAATTCCAGAAAGGAATAGCAGACGAATTAATATGTCAAATGCGAAGATTGCATGGAAGTGTTACATCTGTTGTATTCAGTTGAATGGGTTTTTGGAGCAAAATCCAACTCAACTCCTTCAAAAATCCACAACCATTCTGGAATACTCCAGTATAATTTTAGCTGGAGCCAGAATTTAGGCTAGAAACCTAATTATGTAAGATTCCTGTCTGGGTCTGTTTTGCTCTTCATATACTGTCAGCATGAAGGTGTTTTAAGGTATGCAAGCTCATTATGCTGCAAGAGTTGCTGCTTATGTTGAATGTATCTGCTACCATCCTTTTTGAAGTGTAAAAATGCACTAAACCTGCTTGGTCTAGTGTGGTAAAGGAAAACCACTTCCTGGTTTCACCGTAAGAGACTCTTGCAGATCACAAAATATAGTTTACTGCACCTTCTCAACTAGCCAATTTATATTGAAATGATAAACATTGTTATAGTGGCTTTGAGAAGACCAGATTTTAGGTCTCACATTGAGAGTCTAAGCTTTTCCTGCTTATTAGTTTATTTGACACTACCATAAAGGATGGTGCTTCTGGCTTTGCTCAGTAATAATCCTTCCAGATACTTTCAGACCTACAACACAAATTCCCACCCCAGGTTTTATTCTTGTCCCTCAAGATAGAAGTGGTCATGGGTTTGGAAAGTGCTGTCTGAGGATCTTGAGTGAATTTCTACAGTGCATCTTGTAGATAGTGGTACTGCTGAGACTGAACTTCGGTGGTGGGAGGAATGGATGTTTGTGGATGTAGTGCCAATCAAGTGGGCACTTTGTCCTGGATGGTGTCAAGGTTCTTGAGTGTTGTTGGAGCTGCATTTATCTAGGCAAGCGGGGAGTATTCCATTACACTTCTGAGTTGTGCCTTGTATGGTGGACACTTTTTGGGGAGCCAGGAGGTGAATTACTCATCACAAAAGTCTTAGCCTCTTGCCTAATTTTGTAGCCACTGTATTTATATGGCCTGTCCAATTGAGATTCTGGACAATCGTAACACCCAAAATGTTGATAGTGGGAGATTCAGTCATGACAACACCATTGAATGTCAAGGGAATTGCTTTGAAGAGTTGGTGGTTAGATTGTCTTCTCTTGGTGATGGTCATTGCCTGGCATTTGTGTGGTGCAAACGTTACTTGGCACTTGTCAGTCAAAGCCTGGATATTGTCCAGATCTTGTTGCATTTGAACATAGACTGCTTCAGTATTTGAGAAATCACGAATAGTGCTGAACATTGTGCAATCATCAGTGAATATCCTCACTTCTGGTGAGAAGGTTATTGATGAAGAAGTTGAAGATGGTTGGGCCGAGGACATTATCCTGAGAAGACACATGCAGAGATGTCCAGGGGCTGAGATGACTGACCTCCAACAACCACAACCATCTTCGTATGTGCCAGGTATGACTGCAAACAGCAGAGAGTTTGCCCCAGTACCCACTGATTCCAGTTTTGCTAAGGCTCAAAGTTTGTGAGAAGATTTGTAGCTCGGGTGCTCGTTGTTGTGGTTCTGTTCACTGAGCTGGGAATTTGTGTTGCAGACATTTCGTCCCCTGTCTAGGTGACATCCTCAGTGCTTGGGAGCCTCCTATGAAGCGCTTCTGTGATCTTTCCTCCGACATTTGTAGTGGTTTGAATCTGCTGCTTCCGGTTGTCAGTTCCAGCTGTCCGCTGCAGTGGTCGGTATATTGGGTCCAGGTCGATGTGCTTATTGATTGAATCTGTGGATGAGTGCCATGCCTCTAGGAATTCCCTGGCTGTTCTCTGTTTGGCTTGTCCTATAATAGTAGTGTTGTCCCAGTCGAATTCATGTTGCTTGTCAGCTGCATGTGTGGCTACTAAGGATAGCTGGTCATGTCGTTTTGTGGCTAGTTGGTGTTCATGGATGCGGATCGTTAGCTGTCTTCCTGTTTGTCCTACGTAGTGTTTTGTGCAGTCCTTGCATTGGGTAGTGTACAAAATCCCATGCAAGGACTGCACAAAACACTACATAGGACAAACAGGAAGACAGCTAACAATCTGCATCCATGAACACCAACTAGCCACAAAACGACATGACCAGCTATCCTTAGTAGCCACACATGCAGCTGACAAGCAACATGAATTCGACTGGGACAACACTACTATTATAGGACAAGCCAAACAGAGAACAGCCAGGGAATTCCTAGAGGCATGGCACTCATCCACAGATTCAATCAATAAGCACATCGACCTGGACCCAATATACCGGCCACTGCAGTGGACAGCTGGAACTGATAACTGGAAGAGGCAGATTCAAACCACTACAAATGTCAGAGGAAAGATCACAGAAGCGCTTCATAGGAGGCTCCCAAGCACTGAGGATGTCACCTAGACAGGGGACGAAACGTCTGCAACACAAATTCCCAGCTTTGCTAAGGCTCTTTGATGCCACATTTAGTCGAACCCGGCATTGATGTCAAAGGCTCTCGCCACTCTGAGCTTGTCTCTGGAATTCAACTCTTCTGTCCATGCTTATACCAAGACTGTAATGAGGTCAGGAGCTGAGTGGCCCTGGCAGCACCCAAACTTGGCATCACCAAGCAGGTTATTGCTGAACAGGTGCTGCTTGATAGCACTGTTGATGACATGCTCCATCACTTGACTGATGATCAAGAGTAGACGGATGGAGTGATAATTAGCCAGTTGGATTTTTCCTGCTTTTTATGTACAGGACATACCTGGATAATTTTCCACATTGTCAGGTAGATGCCAATGTTGTAACTATACTGGAACAGCTTGGCTAGGGGAGTGAAAGGCTATATAGCATCAGTCTTCAAAACTATTGCCAGAAGGTTGTCAGGGCCCTTAGTCTTTGCAGTATCTAGTGTAAACCGTTTCTTGATACCATATGGATTGACTAAAACTGGCTGAAGACTGGCACCTATGATGTTGGGGACCACTGGATGAGGCCGAGGTAGTGCTCTTCCAGTCTCTCGCCTGTCTACTTTGGATTCCAACATCTGCAGTTTTTTTGTCTCTAACCACTTCAGGCTAAAGATTTCTGTGAATGCTTCAACCTTATCTTTTGCACAATGTGCTGGGCTCTTCCATCATTGTGGATTGGGATGGAGTCGCTTCCTCCTCCAGTGAGCTGGTTATTTGTCCACCCACCATTCTCCACTGCATTTATCATGCCCACTGAGATTGGTCTATTGATGTGGGATCACTTATTTAATTGCTGTCACAAGAATTTTTAATTTAAATTTCCAACTTTTCTATAGGAACAGATTTTGCTTAATAATTTTGCCCATTTGTCCCTGATAGAAAATTTTATTTCCTGAACCACAACCTAGATACAGATTGGTTTGAATAAAGGACTATCTCTATATCTAAGAACATGCATATGTATATATGGCTGGGATACAACTGGCGATTTTATGTCCTTTGCTCTTTCAGAGAAATCCCACTGACTTTGATTGGTCTGCATCAAGATTGGTGATTATTAGTTGCATTTGAAATGGTTTAATATGTCATTTATCTGACAGGAGTCTTGGCCGAAGGACCTTAATGCAGTGCTACAAGAAGTTTAATGACCTCAAAGGTCAAGGTATGTGAATATATCTTCAAATGCCGTCCATGTCCTATCAACTACCTCAGACACAGATCAATGCACCAGACCCACAACACTCCTTTGCCAATACTTTGTCATTGAGGATTCATCCAAACATTGATAACTTTAGGTTGCGTTCACATGCTCCATGTCCTTTTTGCCAGAGAAGAGATGCTGTTGGCCACCATTGGAGCTGCCATAGCTGAGGACCATCATTTGAGGCCTGCCTCTCACATCCCAGAGAGACACCTGGATGCTATTTGCCACATAATCTTGTTTTTGTCTTTTGCACAACACATTTTATCTCTGCTCCTGCACACTCCCCCACAAATAGTGCAGCTGCAACCTTTCAAACCCAGCTTTGGAAGCATTCCACAACTCGCACCTCCTCCCATCACCACCTTTGGCAAGTTTACAAGTTTGACAGCAACAACACAGCGCCCTTTCCCTCGTTAGATGCCGAAGTATTCATCAATTTACTATTCAAGAATTGTCCACCCTGCTGAAACCATCAAAGTTATAATCCTTCCACATTCCACTTCTGCCAATCAATAATCCATGCTGATTTATAAGCTGCTGATGATGTGATCCATTCTTCCTCCTTTCCTCCACTTCTCCTCTCTACTTTCCTTCCTTCCCTTCCCTTCCTTCCTTTCCTTCCCTCATTATTGCCCAATTCTTCCTTTCTCCTGGTTGTACAAAAGCTGCAACTTGGTCAGGGCAGTGGTGGAGGATCAGGAAGACCAAAATGAAGAAGAAACAAATACAACTATCAGCTCAGACATTGACACTGCACGTTCTGCAGAAAATAGTTGGGAAGTGGGATCAGCATATGATCAGACACTGGCCATGAGTGGCCTGCAGTTGAAGCAAAAGACAAAGGTCACAGATTCCTGCTTGCCAGCAGATATTGTTATACTTGGCTTCTGCAGAGCACTCAGATGAAGGGGTGGGCTACTGAAGAAGGCAATAGATATGGAAATGAAATGCTTGGTGCCTGATGTCTATCCTTTCTGATATGAAAATGGTGGCAATTTCCAATGAGAACACTTGCAGGCCAAACCCCAATGCAGCATCTGATGGCTGATATCTCAGCTTCCATCGCTTCACAAGCAGAAGTCATTCACGTCTCGACAATGTAGAGGAAGCTCTGAACATGTTTGTGCAACCTCCAACAACTGCCATCAAAGCTGCAGATAGCACTGCTTTAAAGGGCTGCACAGTGCGAGCAACCTGCCCTCTGACAGATCACGAGGTGATGCTGGCCATCAGACACTGCAGCATGATTTGGTCTGCAAGTGTTCTCATGGAGGTCACCATCATGTTCACATTAGAAAAGAAAGGCAGCAAGCACAGCATAAAATCCTGTATCAAGAGGAAGTTCGTCTTCTCCATAGTGCTGTCAATTACTGGACACATGTTTTTTAGCCAATAACCTTTCAAGACTCATACAGTCAGAGTCACAGTGATGTACAGCACAGAAACAGACCCTCCACCCCTTCTTGTCCATGCTGACCAGATATCCTAACCTAATCCAGTCCCATTTGGCAGCATTTAACTCATATCCTTCTAACCTTTCCTATTCACTTACCTAACCAGATGCCTTTTAAATGTGGTAATTGTACCCTCCTCCACCACTTTCTCTGCCAGCTTATTTCATACATGCACCAACCTCTATGTGAAAATGTTGCCCCTTAGGTCCCTTTTAAATCTTTCCCCTGACCCCTTATACCCTATGTTCTGGACTCTAGTTCTGGACTCCACTACTCTGGGGAAAAGACCTTGACTATCCTTGCACATCATGTTTAAATAAGGTCACTCCTCAGCTTCTGACACTCCAGGGAAAATTGCCCCAGCCTATTCAGCCTCTCCCTTTTGCTCAAATCTTCTCCCAACCCCTGCAACATTCTTGAACATTCTTTGCAGAACCTTTTCAAGTTTCACAACATCCTTCCTATAGGCTGGAGACCAGAATTGAATGCAGTATTCCAAAAGTGGCCTAACCAATGTCTTGTATAGCTGCAACATAATCTCTCAATTCCTATACTCGATGCACTGACCAAAAAAAGGAAGCACAACAAACACCTTCTTCACTATTGTATCGATCTGTGACTCCATTTTCAAGAAACTATGAACCTGCACTCCACTGTTTTTTTTTGTTCGCCAACACTCTCCAGGACCTTACCATTAAACGTATAAGTCCGGTCCTGATTTGGCTTACCAAAATACAAAACCTCACATTTATCTAAATTAAATTCCATTTGCCAATCTGATCAAAGTCCTCTTGTACTCTGAGATAACCTTCTTCACTATCCTCTACACCCCCAGTTTTGGAATAGTCTGCAAATTTACTAACCACATATTCTATGTTCACATCCAAACCATTTATATAAATGACAAAAAGCAATGGACCCAGCACTGAACCTTGTGGCATACTGATGGTCACAGGCCTCCAGTCTGAAAAACAACCCTCTGCCAACACCATCTGTCTCTTACCTTCAAGCAAATTTTATATTCCGAATGGCTAGTTCTCCCTGTATTCTATGTTACCTAACCATGCTAACTAGTCTCCTATATGGAACCTTGTTGAATGCCTTGCTGAAGACTATATTGACAACATCCACTTCTCTGCCTTCATCAATCTTTTCTTCATTAAGAAGCCACAAAGGCAACAAAAAAGTAATTTAGCAACATCCAAATCATTCCCTGGAGAGTTTTACAGCTTGACATAACAATGGAAAGCACCAGAAACAAGCACTGCTGTATCATAACCAGGATATATAAATCAGCACCTATCATTTTTATAGTTAGTGATCCCAAATGATACTGTTGGTAGTAGGAGTGGGGTTGTGTAGCTGTTTAATAAATGTTTAGTTGTGCCAGGTTAAGAAATCATCTAAAGCATTGACCTCTAAGACCTCCAAGATCATTGCCCACCAATGTTCCATCACTGAATCCCCCACTATCAATATCCTGGGGGTTACAATTGATCAGAAATTCAATTGGACTCATCACATAAACAAAGTCACTACAAGAACAGGAATACTGCTGCGACTTATCTCCTGACTCCCCCAAAGCCTGCCCACCATTTACAAGACAATGCCTGGAGTATGATGGAATACTCCCCACTTGCCTGGATGAGTGCAGCTCCAGCAATACTCAAGAACCTTGATTCCATCCAGGACAAAGCAGCCCGCTTGATTGGCACTGCATCCACTCCCTCCACCACCGACGTTCAGTAGTAGCAGCTTGTACTATATACAAGATGCACTACAGAAATTCACCAAAGACCCTCAAACAGTACCTTCCAAACCCATGACCACTTCAATTTAGAAGGACAAAGGCAGTAGATACATCAGAATACCCCCATTTGGAAGATCGCCTCCAAGGCACTCAGCATCTTGACTTGGAACTATATCACCATTCCTTCATTGTTGCTGGATCAAGATCCTGGAATTCCTTTCCTGACAGGATTGTGGGTCAACCCACAGCAGGTGGACTGCAGCGGTCGAAGAAGGCAGCTCACTACCACCTTCTCAAGGGCAACTTGGGATGAGCAATAGATGCTGGCCAGCCAGTGATTCTCACATCTCACGAATGAATAAAAAAAATACACATTTCCTGCTGTTCGATGTGATGAGCTAACTGCACAACATATGGTGAAGCACAATTCACAGCAGGCGTGTCTTCATAGATCAATTACCAATTTAGTGCCAAATGCCCTCTGTAATATCCAAGCAATAGTTGATACTGAGCCCCAATTAGTGCACATTATCACATTACTGTTCATGGAAAATTGGCTACCACATTTCTACCTTGCAACAGAGGCTTCAATTCAGAAGTGGTTTGTTAAATGTATTGTGAACCACCACCTTGCAAAAGATTCCTTACACTGATACTAATATCTATTTAAACCAGAACATTCTTACTGGATCTACTTAAGATAAGGGCATTCTTTGGAAAAATGAAATGTGTGTAACAAAAATAATTGATTTGAAGCACAGAAATTACACTGCGGCGAATCTTTGGATTTCATTTTGAAGCCACGAGCCTCTGATGTTACAGGTTTTATCACAGAAAATAACTGAATATCCAGAAGTTCCTAAAATTCTTGACAAACCTAAATTGTTGCAAATCCACTCCTACAGAATATTGATCTGTCTTGTTCACTCTGAACCACCTCCCTTTTTATATCTTACAATTCCTAGAGTTAAATCTTATTAAGTTATACTTTGCAATTAACTTTTCCATCATCAAGTTGAAAGTGCTACAGAATTGAACATATGTCCCTAATGTAGAACACTCAGAAAATATCTTCCCACTATGCCAGTGTGAATTGTTCCAGCTCTAGTATGACTACCCCCATGGTGTGTCTTAATAAAATTATCTATCTGCTGTCAGTTTCTGATGATTAGTATAACAGAATTTCTTATTAGATCTTTCAGTCTACTATAGGTTTAATTGCTAGCCAATGCACTACACAGACCTGAAAACACTGAAACCTAAGAATATGCATACAAGAGATATCAGGGGTTTAGAGATGAGAAAATCAGTGGCAAACAGGGTAGTGAGGGATTGAGGTGGAAATGACAAAGGAACTAGAGTGAGAATAAGGAATAGGAAAAGAGGAGTAAAGTAACGGTATAATATTCAGCAAGTTTATTAGATAGATGTCAATGGATACTGCCATCTCTCCTCCAAAACATGGCCATCTGAGTTCAAAGCAAACATTTACAGAAAAAGGCTAGATATAGTTGCTTTAAAGCATTTCTTCATTACCATGCAGGGACCTAATTCTTTTGAGAAAATAGGCAATTGTGCTAACTCATCCTGTATTACAGCAGGTAAATAATGAAAAAAACAAAGGTGGGATACAAGGCAGGGGTGATCAAATGACAAAGGTGTTGACAATGCAAGTCAAAAGCTGTGATAGTGGGAGAAGTGTTAAAATAAAACCTGGGTCCACAGAAGGTGGAAATGCTTCCAGTACTCTTTCAACTAATTAAGATTAACAAAAAAGCTACTACACAACTTGCATTTGACATTGTGATATACTTCTATGCTATTGACTGGAATTTTGCAGAAGCATGCAAGCCACAAGATGGATAGGTATCCACTTTGACAGGAGAGTGAAGCAGAGTCAACAGTACAACTCATTATTAAAGGCTGCAACACTCTTAAAACAGGTAAAAGCATCAAAAGTAAACAAGTACACAAAAGATGTCGGTATTCATACACAGTTAGGGTTAATCACTTTCATATCACTGGTAAATAGATAATTAATTCAAAAATATTTGTTGATAACTTAGCAATATATTTATCCGTTTCAAAACAAAACATTAATAATACTTACAAATGTTTTGGATGTCCATTTATAGTTCTTATTTCCCTTTGGTTCTAGAAAGTGAAAAATATGGACACATATCTTAAATGCGTTGAATGTTTTGATTATTAACTATTGTAATATACATTATTAATCAAACAAAACTATCAACTATAATATAACTTCCTGTATAATGTAGTATATACTATGGTATTGCAGTCTGGAAGTTCTCAAATCCATTCCCACTCGTTACTTAATGGCAAAGAAAGGCATCTGTAATACAGTCAAACAGTTTTTCCTGAGGAGAAAGCCAATAATACTTGGAAAGGTTGTAAATGACCTCCATTTCAAAGATACAAAACGGGGCAGATCTGTTATGTGGTCTGAGGGGATGATATTTCTGCAATAAAGCTCCTCACATTGTACACCCTCGGGAGCATACGTACCAGAGTGTTGTAAGTTCATGGCAGGTTATACAATTTATATTTATTGTAATACCATTGAGTAAATCTATTGAAATTATTATCTGTTTTGATTTCTGGAATATACATTTGTAGTCAAGAACCCAAAATGCAATCCTGACAGCCCAATCACGTCCCACAGAATTTGACCAATCAGGTATTGGAGGTCACCAGTCATTCAACCTGTTCTTTCAACCAATTACATTCCAGGAACACGCATTTCTGGAATATGTTGATTGGTTGAGTAGCAAGACTATATTTCAAAAATGCGATATACTCCCCCATATCTCCCACATTGCTAATACCCAAACAGGTTTGTTGAAGGTTTGGTATGCCGAATAATCTGAATGATGTCAAGTTGTATTCAGGATAATCTTTCCGTTTCTCCATTTAAAATTTATTGAACATACCATTGTAAGCTTCTAATAATATTTACTTCCGCAGATTTCTATTTAGAATAAACCTTCTTCTTCTTCTTCTTAAATTCACAAAGATGCAACCCACAGTACAGGCCCCAAACTCATCCCAACTTGAATAGGAATTGAACTCCATGCTGTTGACATCAATCTGACCCACTCCTACCATCCACATAACTGAGACCCCGAGGCATCAGAATTGCTGCAGATACAAACACTTTATGTGCACGTTGTAGTTTGAAACTATGGATAAGTATTCTAGAGACTTCAATTTATTTCCATCAAATGGATAACCAATACTGTTCTTGCTGCCTGCTTATACCATTTGTAGATTTACAAATTGATGCTAACCCAGAAGGAAATAAAACATTAAAACTTGCAAATGACATATACTTATCTGCCCAGTTTTGTAAGCCTCAAAATGGTGGTCCAGTACAACCATTTCCAAGTATTATTGGCCTTTTCATTTGGGAAAACTGATTAACTGTATTCAAAATGCACCTTCCTTGCCTATGAAATACTGAGTTGGAATTGATCTGAGAACTTCAAGCTCAGAGGCAAGGACACTACTTACCTTGCTACAAGACTTCCTATGGAATGAGCTAAACTATTTAAAATTAGAAGATGATATTTCTGCTTGGTTATGACATTTATTCCCATGATGGTAACACAATGTGAAAAAGTTACATGAAATGAGGTATGGAGGGGAAGGTAAAATTTCTCGTGGATGGCTAAATCTATATTATAATAAGAAATGCTACATTGGAATTCAGTAATTTAAGAACAAAATAGGATTTGTTAAAAAAATTGCTCATATTAGCAATTTTCATAAATGTAACTGAATTCTAATGTATTATTTAAATACTTATTATCAGAATCATTGGACTTACCTTTTTTTGCAATTCTAAATGTGATGGGTTGTGGCATAATCTATTCTGTGCCTATAAATGTCTCTTTTATCTACAGTCTTATAAATCATTTTTTTCTCATCTGAAATGCTTATTGGACCATGATTTAACTGATTTGGAATGGAGACAACACTATTATCATTGTGAAGGTAAAACACAATACCAAAATTTTGATATGAAATTAACGTATAAAACTAAATTAAACAGAAAAGATACAAATATTAAACTGAACTACATTTCTGAATTCAAAAGAGAAGTAAATGAAACCCTTATCCTTCAATCCTTACAAACTACAGACTCATTTCCAACCTTCCTTTCCTTTTTGAATTGGTATTGGTTTGTCCCAAATTCAGTCTCAGTTTTCCTGCAATGTCTAAATAATTCCAAAGTGGTTTCTGCCCTTGTACTATTCTGAAACCGCTCTTATCAAAGATACATTTGACATGACTGTGATAAAGGTAAACTACCTGTCCTTATGCTTCTTGATCTTTCTGCAGCGTTGTACAATAAAATTCAAATGCTATTAGTCAAATTCCAGACTTATAAACATAGGTCACATGAATACCATCACCATTGTCATATGAGAATATGGTGCCTTGTTTCCGCTTCTTGGTAAAAGTGAAGGAATCTTGTAGGGCTATAGTGGTAGCTTCCTTACCTCTGAGCCAGGTTGCTTGGAGTCCAATCCCACCTGCTCCAAAAGTGTGTAATAAGAGGTTGACTAGGAAAGTATCTAGAAGGGGTCTTGTAGTACAGCAATAAAATTCTTACCTCTGAGCCAGGAGGCCCAGATTTAAGTCTCACCTGTACCATCGCTGAATTGCTTGGAGGGGAACTTGCAGGTGGTTGTGTTCCCATGTATACATTGCCCTTGTACTTCTAGATGGTGGGTTTGGAAAATGCTGTCTAAGAGCCACAGCGAATATCTGCAGTGCATCTTGTAGATCATACTCACTGCTGTTATTGAGCATCAGCTGTAGAGGGAGTGAATATTTGTGGATATGATGCCAACCAATGTGTTGCTTTGTGCTGGATAGTGTCATGCTTCTTGAGTGCTATTGAGTCCACACTCATCTAAACAAGTGGGGAGTATTCCATCACACTCATGACATGTACCTTGTAAACAGTTGACAGGCTTTAGGGATTCAGAAGGTGAGTTACATGTTGCAGAATTCCTAGCCTTCAATTTACTCTTATGGGTACAGTAGTTATAAGACAAATCCAGTTCAGTTTTGCATCGACGGCAACTTACCAGGATATTGGGAATTCTGTAACAGTAATGTCAGTGAATATGAAGGGCTGGTCATTATATTCTCTCTTATTGGAGAGGGTCAATGCCTGACACTTGTGTGTCATGAATTCTCCTGCCACTTGTCAGCCCAATCTTGGGTATGGCCTAGATCTTGCTGCATTTGGACATGGACTGCTTCAGTCTCTGAAGAGTTGAAAATGGTACCAAACATTAATCATCAGCAAACATTCCTATTTCTGATCTTATGATGGAGGGAATGACATTAATGAAGCAGCTGAAGATGGTTGGGCTGAGAACACCACTATGAGGAACTCCTGTAGAGATGTTCTGGAGCTGAGATGACTAACATCCAACAACCATGACCATCTTCCTATGTGCTAGGTATGGCTTCAGCCTAGAGAGAGATTCCACCAAATTCACACTGCTTCCAGTTTTGTGAGGGCACCTTGATGCCACACTTGGTCAAATGCGGCCTTGATGTCAAAGGCTATCACTCTTACCTCACCTCTGGAACTCAGCTCTTTTGTCAATATTTGAACAATGCTATAATGAGGTCAGGAGCTGAGTAACCCTGACAGAACCCAAACTGGGCATCACTGAGCAGGTTATTTCTGAGCAGGTGCTACTTGATAGTGCTGTTACTGATGCTATAGAGTAGACTGATGGGGTAGTAATTGGCTAGGTTGGATTTGTCCTGCTTTTTGTGTACAGCACATACATGGGAAATTTCCCCCATTGTCAAGTAAATGTCAATATTGTAGATGCACTGGAATAGCTTGGCTCGGGGTAAGTTCTGGAACACAGGTCTTCCGTATTATTGCCAGAGCTTGCAGCTTTTGCAGTATTCAATGCTTTCAGCCTTATATTGATATCATGTTGAATGAATTGAATTCACTGTGAACTGGTGCCTTTGATGCTGAGACCTCTGGAGGACTTTTGCATCATTACCTCTGGTAATAATACCTCAAGGAGCTGTTATTGATCGGATTTTAATTTGATTCCTCACTGCTGTCACTATCTTATAATATTGGATACGCTCTGGGAAATATCAGGTAGATTTGTTGTCATCAATTCTTGTTGGTATATGTCTAGGCCAATGATAGCGTGTGGGGAAGGATACCCACATAATGCTTTAGGGAGAAGGAATATTTAATCTTGATGACCAGTAAATAGGTTTATTACATATTATTTCATAGTTGTCTCTGTTAGACTTCAAGCTGAATGCAAGTGGAAGTTCACATTACAGCTATGAAACAGGCTGACACAGTGGTGCTAATGAGCACAAAACAGCAAGTAAAAATGGTTTAGTGGTTTACTCTTCCAAGGAATAGACCTTTATATTTTGATGAGCAAAGCCTACTGCATATTGTGACTTAACCTATTGAGGTCCTAAATGCCATATAAAACAGGCTCCTCCTATTTCTCACAGGGACCACCTAGTTCCACTTCTATAATGATGCACAACTTTGTCCCTAACTCTGCTATTTCACTGCAGATCTCTTCCACATCTTTGTTACCTTGTCTATGGCAGATCCAACTCCATAAACTCGAGGCTACCCAAACTCCGCTCCAAAGATCCTAACTCACATTCACCCATCATCCCATTGCTCTTTGGCCTACACTAGCTCCTTATAAAACAACATCTTGATTTTCATTTTTCCATCCTTGATTCCATATTTCCCAATGATTTTCTTCCCATCCCTACTTCCATTCAACCCTGTAATGCTCCAAGATATTTGCATTTGTTTTACTTTGGTGTTTTGAACATACCTGATTTAATTGCTGTGTCATTGGTTATGCCTTTAGTTGCTGGGACCTAAGCTTAGGAATTCTTTTCTATACTTCTCATCCTCAGTACATCACTTCCCTCCTTTAAGAAACTTCTTAAACCTACCTTATTGACCAAGCTTTTAGAAATGTAACATAATACCCCCAATACGATTCCTTGTCATATTTACTGTTATAATACTGCTGTGAAGCTGCATAGGAAGTATTGTTCTGTTAAAGGTGCTATACAAATATAAATTGTTGTTGTTGAAGTAATCAAAGTGGGAATAAACCCTGTTAATTCTGGTCTCATAGAACTGCTTAACTACAAACTTGTTACCTAAAATAGTCAAGGTCACTCTCATCTTTAAAATAACTTTAAAACTGTCCAGAACTTTTGATCAAAATTAGAAATTCTATCAGACGAAAATGGAACCCACATATTCCTTCGTCCATTCTTTATGAGTGATCTTCTGTTGGAAGATCCTTCAGAAACAACTAGTGAAGTGACTTGAAGAAGGAGACACACAGAGAATGGATCAGGAGCCAGGCCTTCTGATTTGGCAGTGCCTGCCATATTGCCTCAAATAAATAGTTTCAACGTCCCCATGCATCTTTGGAACACAATGGATGGATTGTAATTGTATAATGTGGGTAAAAGAATTGGGTAAATGCGAACGGTGACAAGAAGATTGTGTGATCGTTGGGTGGGGTCGCAGGCTGGCAGATGAGTTGGTGGGTTAGGATGTTGGGGAGGTGGGTAAAGTGAACAGAGAGGCAGGCAAGTGAGTTGGCTGAGGCGGGTAGGATGGCAGATGGGAAGTTGGATTGAAGGCTAGTCAGGACAGGTTGGGTCAGGGAAGGTGGTTGGAACTGGAGGCCATAGTGCTTAGGTTAGGGATGCAGTTGTCAGGGAGGTGGGGTCAAGTGGGGAATCAGGGTTCATTGTGAATAATTGGATGGCAGTTGTAGGGTTGCTGAGGAGTTAGACAGAAACCTTTTTGTCTACCTTTTCTGTGTGTAATTATTCTTGTAAGCAGGTTGAAACTGTCTGAAGTACCCGACTCTAACTTAAGAGTTGGAGACCTTTTGAGAAGGTACTAGGGGAGAAGGGGAATTTCACATTGGAAGTACAGATTTCCTGTACAATTTGCATGAATCCTGTGATGGGATTTCTGAGGGGATCCCCGTGCATCTCCATCCAGAGACTGGAAGATCTGTGTCCTTGTCTTTGTTTGGTCTTAAATCATTGAGCAATAACTATTTAGATTATTATTTGTGATCACTTTGCAACTTTGGATCATTCTTAAATATCTAGCATCGTTGCACTCAAAGCAATTGAAACAGAATCTAAAACATTTTTTGCAAATGCCATTCAAATGGTCTATATACACAGATTCATCTCGACGGTTGAGGGATTATCAGTCTTCATGCTTGACATGTTTGCATCTTGCGGAACACTTATGCTTATTTCTTTGTCTAGTCACTTGATTCCCAAGACTGTCCTAAGAAGAGTAAATGAATTTCTTCAAGGGGCTTGATATGGCATTGAGATAATGCCAGAAGGCCCAACTCAAAGGGTTGTCCTACTCGAAGTCTGACCAAAGAAAATGTTCAAAGAAAGAGACCTTGGAGTGCAGGTTCATAGCTCCTTGAAAGTGGAGTCACAGGTAGATAGGATAGTGAAGACGACGTTTGGTATGCTTTCTTTTATTGGTCAGAGTATTGAGTACATGAGTTGGGAGGTCATGTTGCGACTGTACAGGACATTGGTTAGGCCACTGTTGGAATAGTGTGTGCAATTCTGGTCTCCTTCCTATCGGAAAGATGTTATGAAACTTGAAAGAGTTCAGAAAAGATTTACAAGAACGTTGCCAGGGTTGGAGGATTTGAGCTACAGGGAGAGACTGAACAGGCTGGGAGTGTTTTCCCTGAAGTATCAGAGGCTGAGGGGCGACCTTATGGAGGTTTACAAAATTATGAGGGTCATGGATAGGGTAAATAGGCAAAATCTTTTCCCTGGGGTCGGGGAGTCCAGAACTAGAGGGCACAGGTTTAGGGTGAGAGGGGAATGTTGTACATCTCTATGACTCTATGACAATCTCAGGGTTTCTACAAATATCTGCTATATTTCCTTGGGAAACATGCCAATTGTGAACCAATACGAATGATGGCTATGAAAGAATGATAAAGGAGTTGGAAAGATTAGCAATTTGTTTGACATCAATTCACCACCACGTCTACTGGTGAAAACTGACTTCCTCGCTTTGGGAGAGTCTGTTAGGCTAAGGTTGAGGCTCATATGTGATTGGCAAACCGATAGCTAACTCTAACATCTCACCTAAACCCACTATTAGCATAGAAGAATAATCTTGAACCTTTTAGTTCTGAAAAAGAATCCTTTCTGAAATGAGACTGTAATGTCAAATATTTAGAGGGAAAGGAAAAGAAAGAGAAGGATCTTTGTCTCCAATATTAATGGGGAGGGTAGAAACAGAGACAGCAATGTGAAGGTCCTGCTGAATGTTATGGCTGGATCCCACATTTGAATGATTTACTTCTATTTCTGGATATGTGGTTGTCCAAATTACCATGGCTGGCCAGCTGCCACAGGAAAACTAACAGTCAGGGACCCTCAGGATCTGGGAGAATGAGAGAGGCCACAAATGTGAATTAGTTGTGTTAAGGGGAAGTTACTGAGAGGCTTATTGAGGGAAGGAGAGAGAAAGCTGAAGAGAAGAGAAAAGTGGATGGTTGGGGCTTAGAGTGGAGGTGCCTGTGATCATGGCATGGAATGGTCAGTGCTATAAGTGGGTGGGGATGGAGGCAGAAGGAGAGATCTGAGACTGCAGCTAAATGGAAGCCCACAGCATCCTTGGACAGCCTGAAGGAGTTGCTTCTGTTCTTCTGACTCACAAAGAGTGCCGTTCAAAATACTGAACCTCTCCAGTGGGCAGCTGTCAACACCCTTTTATGGCCAGATATCCCAAACACTGGGAATATGAGCCATGCTCCGAATTAGAGTTTTAGAGAGGTTCAGCCTGGAAACAGAGCCTACGCTCCAACTCATCCATGCCAACCAGATATCCTAGCCTAAACTCATCCCATTTGCCAGCACTTGGCCCATATCCCTCCAAACCCTTCCTATTCATATACCCATCCAGAGGCATTTTAAATGCTGTAATGTACCAGCCTCCACCATTTCCTGTGGCAGCTCATTCCATACACGCACCACCCTCTGCATGAAAACATTGTCCCGTAGGTCCCTTTTAAATCTTTCCCCTCTCACCTTAAACCTATGCCCTCTAGGTTTGGATTGCCTCACCCGAGGAAAAAGACCTTGTCTATTTACCCTATCCACGCCCCTCATGATTTTATAAACTTCTTTAGGGTCACCCCTCAGCCTCCAACGCTCCAGGGGAAACAGCCCCAGTCTATTCAGCCTCACCCTATAGCTCAAACCCTCCAATCTTAGCACCATCCTTGTAAATATATTCTGAACCCTTTCAAGTTTCACAACATCCTTTATAATCGCAGGGAGTCCAGAATTGAACACAATGTTTCAAAAGTGCCTTAATCAATGTCCTGCGCAGCCGTAACATGACCTCCCAACTCCTATACTCCGTGCTCTGACCAATAAAGGAAAGCATACTAGATGCCTTATTCATTATCCTACCTACCTGTGACTCTACTTTTATGGAAATATGAACCTGCACTTTGTTCAGCAACACTCCCCCAGGACCTTACCATTAATTGTATAAATCTTGCTCTGATTTGCCCTTCCAAAACGCCACTCATTTTAATTTGTAATTGAGGTTTCCATCTCTCCAAGGCAGGACATTCACATAACTTGCTGCTCTAAAACTGGTACAGGTTAGGTCTGGGAACGGTTTCAACTTTATCAGAGAAGTGAATCCTACTCTAGTCTTCCTCAATCATCATGGATGGGTTAACCTTGAGGCTGTGTCACTATCAGATGGTAGCAATGAAGAAGTGGATTTGAACAAATCATTGATGGACAGTTCTTGCAGTGATGTGAAGGCCTCTCTCTGCTGTACTATTTCATTGATCATGATCTTCAACACACACTTGTTGTCAAGTGCTCCTTCTGATTGGTCAAGGTTTCTGAACATTGTTTCTAACAAGTTAATAGTTGGATGACAATCCTTATCTGCAAACAGCAGTTGTTGTGGTGATGCTGGGGACATGTTTCTGGCTGCTGAAGAGAACCATCTAGCACCACCTCACAGGCACTGTTTGTTCTTCAGAAGCCATTCATAATTTGAAAATCTGTGGCAGGCATGACTACTGCAGAATATATTATTCATAGCAGCCATCGGGGAAACATGCAGATATGATCAGCAAGACCTTAGTATAGTCACAGGCTACTTGCACTTTAATGAAGTGGAACAAGTTACTGCTTACAAATATTTCCAGCTGCTGATGCCCTTGTAGTGACATGTAGAAATGCAGTCCTCCATTTCTTGAACTTGTGGGATACTGACTTTGGAGCCAAAGTCCACTGCCTTCTGTATCTGTGACTCCACATTTGTGGAGAAGTCCAAATGATTCCCCACCTGAACAGAGAGTGTATTGGTGACAGAAATAATGTACTTTGTGGTAGGCGGATGATTTCCTGATGCCCTGGAGATCTGCAGCAGACCGCTGGAAAGTGCCAACCTCTTCAAAAATGAATGCAATTGAGTGCAATGAGCATGTGATGAGGATAGTTTGATTGCATCAAAAGGTCTTTATCCAAGAGAATATAGCTGTCTCTAATCATTTCTCTGGACATTTGCAGTCTTTGCCTGCACTGCTTCTTGGTTGTTGAGAAAGCCCCTCAGAGATTGTACTGCTTCATTCTTTTCTGCTGTTCTCTGTGGCTACTCTGCTACCTCCTGGCTCTGACCACACATTTCAACCATGCAAGTCTCCTCTCAACTGTGTATGGGAAGGTGTTGTGCCCATGTTTTTATGCTTTCTTCCTTCACAACACACTCTTCAACAAGTAAACCTGGCACTCCAGCCAGTCTCCTATTGGCCCAATGCAAAAAATAATCTAATGAAGCACACAGATCTGTTCATCTGCTTTCACAAACATTCGACCTTCCTTGTGGTCTGCCATCAATCTCGAGCTCTGAAGTATAGCGGCTGTGTTTAGTATGTTGCTTTGCAGTGCTCTGCACAAGAGGTACACAACAGGGGCACATACCTTTCATGAGGTCTTCAGAAACATTTAAAACTGCATTGTAATTTCATGATTACTGTGCTATGAGTGAAAATTGGATCATCTGCAAAAATGGTGTTGACTGATAATGGAGAGGGGTGGGGGGGCCTTCCCAGATCAGGAGTCTTTATGACTCAGTCAAAATCCTGCCTTATCTTCCTATATTTACCTTAGATAAAATTTACACACAAGCTAAATTGCATTTATGAAATCAATTTATATTGATAAAAGTTTTAGTGCTGTACACATTTCAACCAGATCCAGCACAATGTAATTTTCTTCAGGCAAAAAAAAAATGATTAAATGCTTTGCATTAGCTGAGTTGCTTGATAAAAGCTTTTATTTTGGATTAGTTTAAGAGCACTTGGAAGAAGGCATGGCATGGAACAAGGATGCAACAATGACCAGGTGATAATTTGGATTTAAAAAATCTAAAAACAAGCAATTGATAATAACTGAGTAAGTTTGCAGAGGAGGTGTGAAAAACATTTCTTGACAAGCATCAGACGTTTCAACAAAGCTGTAGTTTGCTGCAGGAAGTGATGTAAGCAATGACAATACACTATATGAAATCCTTTCAGCCTTAATCAGCCAGACAGCCGAAAGCTTATTATATCTGAAAGGGAACAATGTAAGCATGGAGTTTGGCTCGACTAAAGTGTCTATTTAATGGCACTATGTCAAAGCCTCTTACTTCACAATTACTGATTATAAAATGAGACTCCCTGCATGATTATTCATTGCTCAGTATAGATACTCTGCCATACAGTGCACTTGTAAGACAGAATGTGATTAAATGAAAGTGAAATGAGAGTCCCTCCTGGTAATGCACTAACCAAAGGTGAACAGAATCTGAATTAACAAAACAGGTCCTCAATGAGGAGTGATATTAGATTAGATTACTTACAGTGTGGAAACAGGCCCTTCGGCCCAACAAGTCCACACCGACCCGCTGAAGCGCAACCCACCCATACCCCTACGTTTACCCTTCACCTAACACTACGGGCAATTTAGCATGGTCAATTCACCTCACCTGCACATCTTTGGACTGTGGGAGGAAACTCACACAGACACGGGGAGAATGTGCAAACTCCACACAGTCAACTGAGGTGGGAATTGAACCCAGGTCTCTAGCACTGTGAGGCAGCAGTGCTAACCACCGTGTCACTGTGCTGCCAATAGTATAAAATGAACAATAACAATTTCTTTGCTCATAATTTGCTTATATTGTGCAACTTTCTCAACAATCTTCATCAAAATCAACAATACTTGTCCTGTCTGTGCTGACTTAATTTGTTGCTGATAATTTGGAAATTCATCCTGGACAACAGTGTACACTCAAGGATTCCATTTCCTAACTATGATCTGAGTAGTCTCTGATTGAAAGTGTCTGAATTGACTTTGCATGTAACAATATTTAGTTTGACTTGTAAGTTCCTTGTACTTGAATAATTTACCAAATTTTGGCCTCAATTTTAGCTCTGTGCACTTGTGATGGCTAAGAAACTGTCAAGTGAGAAGTTCACACGTTAAGCTGGAATCTTCTTCCACCTATCACATTTCCGGCCACTGTAATAGTAGCAGTGCTGATTTAGATGCCTTCTATAAATATACAGCTGCTAAAATTGTGGCCAATGAGATTATTATCATCACAGCTTAATATTAACAACAACCTAGGGGATATTTTGCACAACCTTTGTGGGAAAATTCAAATGTAAGAAGATACCGATGTAAGTTTCAAAATCGTTCTTCTGTTTGAGCTGCTTGGGTATGAAGAGGTTCAGGAGTTGCTGTCTGCATATGAGAACCCTGTCTCCATTGACTATCAAAAACCATTCCCACTGGCAGCCTTTTGCTGCCAGATTTTCATTTCCACCCACCGGCCAGATAGTAGAGGTTGGCAGGAACTTCACATCCCTGATCTGTCTGGTTGCATTGCCTGCTATCGGGCTCCTGATCAAGCTCAAGCATGTGGGCAAATTCCGAGCCTCATAGGTGAGTTGCTTATGAAGGATAAATGTTTCAAATACAGATGACCTTGGAATATTAAGTCAGCAAGTGTCACGACCTCTATATAAAAGATGAAGTATTTGAATAAGTGTAACAAAAATATCATGGCCAGGTATAAATTGAAAATATTAATGTTTACAATGGAAATGCATCCAGTTTGATATTCAAAATGATACAGGTAAGGAATTCATATTGCCCACTCCATCAGGACCTGAGAAAAATAACATTTCATTCATTACAGATTGAATTAACATAATATATATCTTGATAATTTGAGATTAATTGTAGGATGAGACAAAGGGTATCACATTATAACTCTATAAATCACCGGTTAGGCCTCAGCTGCAGTATCCAGTTTGTGTCCAGTTCTGAGCACCACAGTTTAGGACTGTTGTAAGAGCCTTGGAGAACAGGCAGGGTTTTGTTTACGAGAATGATTGCAGAAATTATTGCAGGGAGAAATGGGAGAAGCAGCCTCATCCCTGTCCAGAGCAGGAACAGCTCATGAGAGACTTGGTAGAGGTGTTCAAAATTAAGAAGACTTGATACAGTAGATATCGAGATACTGTTTCTACTAGCATGGGGTTTAATAACTAGACAGCACAGAACTATGATCATGAACAAAAGAAGCTGAAGAGGATGAGAGGAAAGGTTCTTTGCAATGCGTTATTGCAAACTCGAAAGTGCAGGGTGAAAGGTTGGTAAAAGCTGACTCAACAGTAACTTTCAAAAAGGACTTGGATATAAATACGAATGGGAAACTTTTGTAGGACAATGGAAAAAGGACAGGACAGTAAGATTAAGTTGATTAAACTCTTTCAACAAATGAACACTGACATGATGGACCAAATAACCTCCTTCTGAACTATAGAATTCTAGGATTCAATTATTTAACTTAATAAATTAATAGTAATGTGAAATATATTTTCAAAATGTTGTCACAACCAACTGGTGAAACAAGTGTAATTTTATGTGATCTATTTTTCCTCAAAATTATATGAGGTTTATATAACGGAGGTTTTATTTAAATAAATCTGAGCTCCACTATTATTCAGATAAAGAAAGAGTGAAGTGCTATTTCATATAATAATCCACATCAAAATGAATCCATTAACATTTCAATTTTCTGTGCAGTGTGCCTGATGTGAAGATATTTTTAATCAGATAATTATACTTGAAAGCGAAATATTCTAGAAAATCAAAGAGAGAGCTGGAATCACAGTCGACATATGTCATGGCTTTTCTTTTACACAGCACAATGACAAAATGGAATCACAGATCATGCTTTAAGTGACAATGCTGAAATTAAAACCTGAAAGAACTTATTACATAAGAATACAGATGTTATTGCTGGCGACAGTAAGCAAATAAGTTAAGTAGGTAAAGCTCAATCCATTTTTCTCAGAATGGAGAGAAAACTCACTCCCAAGTTGTTATTAAATCAAGATGAAGTTATAAATGAACAAAAAAAAAGCCATGTCGATGAGATCTAACTCTGCTCTCATCAGTGCAGTTTTATGTACCATCCTCCTTAATCACAAATAAAATTAGCTCCGTGAGAAGATTTTAAAAAACAAACAAAACAGTGATAAATATCAGAAAAAAATCTAAGTAACTCCTTCCTATAAGAATCAGTGAAGCTCAAGAGGTTGTCTGTATCTACGATACAACACTGCAGAATTAATAAGCTACACTCAATGTAGTTAAAAATGAAGAAACATGTCATATTCAAAAGGCAAATGGACAATTTTAACTCCCTTTGAAACCTGAGAGTGATCAGGCTGTTAAATTGTGGTTGGTGACTGACCCAATGCACTTCCTCCCTGATCTAGTATTACGCTTTGAGTTAATATTATTCCCTGCTCTAGTATTACTCCTTGGGTGAGTATTACACCCTGAGTTAGTATTACACCCTGTGCTAGTATCACTCCCTGAGATAGTATTACACCCTGAGTGAGTATTACGCCCTGAGCTAGAATTACTCCCTGAGCAAGAATTACTCTCTGCAATAGTATTACTCCCTAAGCTAGTATTACACCCTGAGCTAGTATTACTCCCTGCGCTGGTATTACTCCCTGAGCTAGTGTTACTCCCTGCGCTGGTATTACTCCCTGCGCTGGTATTACTCCCAGTATTATTCCCTGAGCTAGTATTACTCCCTGAGCTAGTATTACACCCTGAGCTAGTATTATACCCTGCACTGGTATTACTTCCTGAGCTAGTATTACTCCCTTATTTAGTATTACTCCCTGAGCTAGTATGACACCCTGAGCTAGCTGATTGTCATTTTAAATTTCAATGGCACCTATCCAAAGTCAACAGGTGCTTTTCAAATAGGACTGTCGCATTCTCAGAGTTGGGGAACAATGGTTTCGCCATAAGCCCAAAGCTTTCAGGAGTTAGATTCCTCATCAGAAATGGCTCATTGTAATTTTAAAAAAATATTCAAGCATCTAGTGAAGAAGCAAAACCTGGTCATTGCAGCCATGACCTCCTCTTCTGACCAGAACTGACCCAGGGACTCTTTGGAGTCACCTTAGTGCTGAACACAATTGTCTTGTTTCTGAGCCACATGATTTGAACATTTAGGCTGCTAATTTTCACTAACCTCTGAGCTGGCTGATAAAATTTGCAAAACATCCATGCAACCATGTTCTGAATTAACTTCTGAGTAGTCAACATCTCCTCTCGGGGTGAAAGTCAGCCCAGCTGCACCTATCATGGTCACAGGCATTGTACGTATTGTACTTGTTACTTAGCAGTTGGCAAATTTAACTTAGCTCATTGAAAGTAACATTTGTGTTATACAACAGCCAGGCTCTGACCATCTCCATTAAGAGAGAATCTAATCATTCTCACTTAAAATTGAATGGCATTTTTGTTCAATCTCCCTTATTGATATCCTTGGGGGTTGCCATTGAGCAGAAAATGTATTGAACCAGTCACATAAATACTGTGGCTGAAAATGAAAGTCAGGATCTAGGAACTCTATGGTGGTCAGTTAACCTCCTGACTCCCCAAAGCCTGTCCATCATTTACAAGGCACATAGCAGAAGGGTGATAGAATACTCTTTACTTGTCTGAATGAGTGCAGTTCCAAAAACGTTCAAGAAGCTTAACACATCCAAAACAAAGCAGTCTCTTTAACTCATGCCCTATCTAACACTTTAAAATTCACTCAATCTACTACTGATGCATGGTAGCAGCAATTGTACCAACTACTAGATGAACAGCAGAAAGACACCAATACTCTTTCAACAGGGCCTTCCAAACCCATGGCCATTTACAAGGATAAGGTTGGCAGACGTATGAGAACACCATTAGCTGAAAGATTCCTCCAAGCTACATGATATCCTGATCTGGAACTATATCACTGTTCCTTCACTGTGGCTGGGCCAACTCTGGAACTTCCTATAATAGCACTACTTCACTGTACAGGTAGTCTGGATGTTTCTTTCTGGTTCTTATTTAAAATTGTAAAGTGAGAAAGTGCCATCATGTTGAAGTGGCTACTCCATCAACCACAGTTTAAAGAGCCGTCCTATCACCCACAGATTCTTCTGTTACATTAACAATGTAGAAAGCTTCTACTATCGCCATTATTTTGGGCAGAGTGGTTTACCCTTCACATTCACATTTCTCCTGTCGTTTGGATATAAACCACTTTATGGATCTCAAATGTGGTCCATAAAAATCAATTAATTTTCAATACAAATTTCAATACAAATTAAGGAATGGTTCATTAGTTCTTGACTAGATTGCTACGTTGAATGAACAACAATAAAGAGGAACAGTGCGGTCAATAATTCTGTTACCACTTTGGCAGTGACATTGGTTTTTTTATATATTGCCAGACATGACTTAATTGTGAAATTGTCTCTTAGTGAAATCTGTACCAGATATAATATATTCAACAGAATTCTCCATTACAAAATACAATCACAGTTTAGAGATTCATATAAGCTGCTCCACCTGGGACCACTTCATTTCAAACAGATGTAACAAGTAGAACTTTTCCAAATAGAGCTCTTAGCATAAAAATCTAGTTTTCAGTTGTCAGTATCAGATCAACAGGAGTAATTGCTACAGAACCAGTTCTGGATAGCTGCTAAATCCAAAGACTGGGGACATTGCACCATAAAGATCTTTTTTTTATATAAAGGTAACTTGTTCTGAATGAAGTAAGCAGGAATGAAATATGTTTATATTGGAACTACTTTGTACATTGAGGGTTACATTTAATAATATAATTGAATAAGAATGTGTGATTGGAAATGTTAGGAACATTTTTATTTTGTTGCAGCAGCAGCAATTGCTTTTGTAAATCAGCTTGATGGAGCACCAGCATCACATAATTTCCGACTCATTGGCTTTGATGCATAATATAGAGGGTATGGAGCAATCCAACTGAGAAACACACAGTCAAATTACATTGGCTCAGGTTTTGCGCAGCAGGACATCTCTTGGCGTAGTTAGACATGTTCATGCACATTTAGCTTTGACATTTTATTCCCCAAAAAAGTTTTCTGGAATTTGTAACTCATAGCACTGAGGGCAGCATGCTCTTTGGGACCTGGGTGAGCAATGAAACAGTGCATTTCCTTAACCAGTGAGGGTGAAGGAGTCAGAAACAAACAATGGGATGGACTGAAAGATGGTGATTTGGAGTGGGTAAAATTACTGTCAAATCAGATTCAAAAGGGAAACATAAGGAAGAAAAGAAAGATTTAGAATAATCATGAGAAACAAGAGACAAAATGAGAAGATATTTACAAAATTATATTTTGACAATAATATTTCAGAACCTGAAGGAATGAGATTCAATAGTGTCAATTATAATTTTCATTAAATTAAAAAGGCATCTACACCTGTTATTGCTGCACTTAACTTTTTTTGGTGGGTGTAATGGGTGATTAGTGGGCAAATGGGATGTAGTTAACTTGGATGGCTGGTTTGCCGTGCAGAGAAATGCCAACAGCATGGGTCCAATTTCCACACCAGCTGAAGTTACTATGAAGGTTCTGCCTTCTCATCTGTGCCCCTTACCTGAGCCATGAGGACCCTCAGCAGGTTAAACCACCACCAGTTGTCTCTCTGTAATGAGAGAGTCATTCTCTGGAACTATGGCAATTTTACCTTTAATATACAAATACAACAACAAATGCAATGGAATGAGAATGACTGCCTTTGACATCAAGACAGCATTGACTGAGTATGGAATCAAGGAGCCCTGGCAAATCTGGAATCAATGGGAATGAGGGGGAAATCTATCCACTGGTAGGGGGTCATAGTTGGTGCAAAGGAAGATGGTTGTGGTTGTTGAAGATCAATTATCTCAGCCCTAGGGCAGGGCATCACTATAGGAGCTTTTAATTAGTGTACTGTGTTCGACCACTTTCAGCTCCTTCATTAGTTACCTTCACTCCACCATGTGGTCAAAGTAGTAATGTGTCCTTTTGATTGCACAATGATCAATAAGCATTCACAGCTTCTCAGATGGTGAAGCAGTGTATGTCAAATGCAGCATGACCGTGACAATATCCAGGTTTAACTGACAAGTGACAAGTAAAAAGTAACATTGTGATACTCAAATGCCAGATAATGACTGTATCCAACAAAGGAGAAACTAATTGAGTCCTTCTTTCAATGCCCTATCATTGAGTTCCTCACTATCAGCATCCTGATGGTCACCACTGACCAAAAACTTAACTGGACCAGCTAAATAAATACTTTAGCTTCAACAACAGGTAGAAGCTCCAACATTCACAAAGTTCAACACTATCTAGGGCAGAGCAAAACTCTGATTGGTACCATAACCACCACCTTAAACATTCACTCCCTCCTCTTCTAATGCACAGTGGCAACAGTGTGTGCTATTAAAACATGCACTTCAGGAACACACTAAGGCTCCTTCAACAAGCTGTATTACTATATGACTCTATAACACCTTCCAAACTTACAATAAGTACCAGCTAGGGGACTAATAGTGGCAGATGTATCAGAACATCATCATCTGCAAGCTTCCTTGATCAAGATCTTGAGAGTGCTGTCTTCACAACACTATGGGTATCCTTAGAGCAGATGGATTGTAAATATTGAAGAAGACAGCTACTACAACCTTCTCAAAGGCAATTAGGGATAAACTACAAATGTTGATCTTCCCAATGATAATAAGATTTCACAAAAGAATTTTAAAAATGGGAAAAATAAGATACTGTTTTCACTAACCGTGGAGTGATTTAATTAGCCGGCAACTAAAACTCATAGCATTCACAAATCATGTACATCCTTCACCAGCAGCTGCTGGCTGATTTGTCCTTTATTTTGAGTGGAGCAAACACCTATTATTTCAGCAAGTTCTCGGCTATTAAAATTCTGAGAGGGCTTTTACTTATACTTGTGCTTTGTTGACACCTGCTGGTTTGTCCTTAAGAGCCTGACCGTGAGTTTGACAGTGATGTTTCCTATAATCAAATTGCCTTTGGCTATCCTAGACTCAATTTTGTCAATAGCCAGCAATTCTGTCATTGTAACCAGAATTGAATGCTGCTTCTACTTTCTCTCTTTTTGCCTTTCCCATGTGTTTACATAGAATTATAGAAATTTGGAGCAGGAGTAGAAAATTTGGACCTTGAAGCCAGCTCTGCCATTCAATATCATCATCCTCTATCTCAGCATCATATTCCCATTTTCTCTCCATAAACCTTAATGCCTTTAATATCTAAGATTTTATCAATTACTTTCTTGTATACACTCAGTGACCTGGCCTCCACAAACTTCTGTGGTAATGAATTCCATTGGCTGACCACCCTCCAAATGAAGACATGCTTCCTTATCTCAGCCCAAAATGGCAGATCCCATATCCTAGAACAGGGTTGCCTGGTTCTAGACTCCACAACCGCAGGAAACATCCACCTTGTCCCTAGTCTGTCTAGCCTTGTTAGAATATTATAAATTTTAATCAGATCCCCTCATTCTTCTAAACTGTAATCAATAAAGACCCAACTGAACCAAGACAATGATCCATTTATTTCTACTTTCTTTTCTCATCTGTCAGCAATTCCCAATCCCATGTTACCCTCAATCTTGTGGGCATTAATTCTGCTCAAGAGCCTCTTATGTGTGAGACTTTATCAAAAGCCTTCTGAAAATCAAAGTACACCATCTTCCTTGGATCTCCCTTAACCCATATGACTACTTACATCATTAAAAAAAAATCTGTAGATAAGTTAAGCATGATTCACCTTTCATAAACCCATGTTAACTTTTTTATAATCTCGTTAATACTTTACAAATGTTCTGTTATAGCATTTACCTCAACACCGATGTTCAGCTAATTGCTCTGTAATTCTCTTTTTCTCCTCTACCTCCTTTTTAAAATAGTGCAATATATTTACCACTGTCCAAACTGTCAGAACTATAGCTCCAGAGTCTATACAATTTTGCAAGATAGCCATCAATTCATCCCTATTAATTTCTCAAGCACCATTTTGTTGCTAATGCTGATTTCCTTTAATTCTCCCTTCTCATTAGACCCTTGATTCCCTAGCATTTTTGGGAAATTATTTGTGCCCTCTTTCATGAAGATGAAATGAAAATATATATTCAATTCTTCTGCAATCCCTATGTTCCTCATTATAATTTATCCCATTTACGATTATAAGGAATCTACATTTGTCTTTATTAATCGTTTTCTCTTTTTATGCTTGTAGAAGCTTTTACAGCCATTTTTTATGTTCCTGCAAGTTTGCTTTCATACTCTACTTTCCCCATTTGATCAATCTTTATGTCTTCTTATGCTGAACTCTACATAACTCCAACTGCTGCTTTTTCTGGCCTTTTTTTTATGTGTCCCCTCTTTGGATCTAATATTGCCCCTAATTTCCCCATTATTACCATTCTTAGTGCCAGCAATGTGTGTGTAAAACACCTTAATTTATTACTGTGGACAACACAGAATCTACAGGCAGCCTATTAAAGAGTATCCTGGGCAAATAGAGAGGCTCCACTTCATAGACATAAGTTTATGTCCAACTCTATTGCCAATTACATAAGCCTTGAGAGCACAAATGCAGCATGTTGCAATTTAATTTCAAAATTAAACATCACTTCTAAATATTTCACATTACACTGGTTTTACTTTATTTGCTTGTACATTATCATTGAGACTAGCTTAGTCGGGCAGTTAAATACCTCGTAGTTGGTCACACCTCGTAGTTAGCACAGATTGATGGTTACGAGGAAATTAAAGCCAATTCCTTTACCATGTATGAAACAAATGTGGTATTGTTTTTCTCAGTGGTCATATTATGTGTGCAGTGTTGTCATTGACATTCTGCAGGACGTAAGAGACCTTCAGTTTAACTGGTCCTTTCTTTTATGCATTAGTATGGCCATTGTCCAAAGGCAATCTCAGCAGGAGTAATTGAAACTCAAAGCTGTGTAAGAACTCTACCAGCCAACAGGCACTGATTGGCACTGCTGTATAGGCCCTGTGTGATAATGGCTGATTCCTTTTATGCTAATACATAGCATAAGTCAATGTTGCTGCCTGCTAACATTGGAACAATTGTAGTGGGGATGGAGTGACAGGGTTCTCTGAATGCTCTTTTCTACTTACCTAAGTATTGTATACTTTTCTAGAGGCTCTTGCTTGCCAAGGTCCACTACAAAGTCATCTCTGAACACTGTAGTAGATGGTAGTAGCAGGCCGTGGACTCCCATGCAGTGAAAATACCTGGACATTCTTATTCACGTCAGCAATATTTGAAGCAGTCATCAGTACAAGACAAATCCTCAGAGAATGCCTGAAGTAGAAGCAGTAAGACTTCCTTTAGCCTAGTTGAATGTGTAGACTGGTATAGGCTCTGCAAACAATCAGCTGGATGGTCATTGTGTGACAGTGGGCCTGAACCAAGTGAAAACATTGTGGACAGGTGGCCTGCAGAACTGCTTACAAGACAGTTTAAGCGATACAATCAAGCATGCTGGGAAGTTTGATCAAGCTAGCTTAAACTCTGACCTCAGTTAAAACTGCAGCCAGGACCTGCAGTGACCTGTAGTTTCCTGGATTGACCAAATAGGGAAAGTGTCGTGTGGTCTCTAGGCATACTGGCACCACACTACCTTATGTGGAATAGGGAATGTCACTGTTTGCGAATTAGGATAAAAACATTTGGGAGTTGTTTACCAGTAAACTTCAATGGCTGAGATCGAACAATGCAATCAGGATTTGATCAATTCATTTGTTGAGTGCCAGACAACTTTCTGGAAAAAGAGCACATTTTACAAAAAAAGAGATTTTTCACTCAGAGGGCAAGAAACCTCCAGACCACTTGCAGAGAAAAGCACTTGCAGAGAGGACAAAGAACCATGAGACGAGATGTGCATAGAGGATAAAATTGGTCATTTCACTTGAATCCGGGTAGCATTTGATTCAAGGCAAACTTATAGAGTTAAAGTAAGAGTTCGGATTAAATGTGAGTTAAGACAAAGTAAGGTAAAGTGAAGTTAAATGAAGTGAGTTAAATTTGAAGGTAAGTTAGATGGTGTGAGAAGTTAGTGTTGCAACCAATGTATGTTTTATATTAAGAATTGATACCTAAAGAGTTAAAGTAAAGAAGAGTTTGTTTAATTGAGTTCTGAGTCATAACCCTGCCTTTTGTCTGTCATACAAGGGAAGAATATCTGGGTAAAAGATTTGAGTGTTCTTTTTCAGGCAGCAACATAGAAGCCTCTCAGTTCAGGTTGCAAAAGGCAGTAAACAGAATGTCAGCTGAAAGGTACTGCTCAGTGAACAAGCGAGAGGACATCATCACATCACTCACTGAATTGTTTGACTGCCTTTGCAAGGTACATATTCAGTGGCATATAGAAATTCTATTACAGAAGGGAGAAAACACTGAGGATGCAACCACTGTCTCTATCCCAGCTCCCTTTGGTGGTGACAAGAGACCCTATCAGTGGGAGATTTGCCTAGCCCTTTTTGCTGAGGGGCATGAGATGTGAAGATCAATGATCTCCCTCAAATGAAGAAAGGTAAAACATAAAAAGGTAGTGCTCTTTTGGTGTGCAAACTTTACAGGATGTTAAAGATCAGAATGTTTATTCTGTGGGTAGGTCAAGAGCAGCAAGACAATTTCTGCAACTTCAATTTCACAGGTCCACAAAACTTTGTGTTAGACATTGCTGTTAATGGGGAGGTCATTGCTTTTATTTGGAATATCAAGATAGCAGTATCTATTGAGACAGATGCCTCAGACCTGAATTTCATCAACCATTTGTCTGGAATGCACTACCTTTGGGGGTAGTTGAGACAGAAGACCCCACAACTATTAAAACGTACTTGGATGAGCACTTGAAGGGTCATAACTTTAAAGGCTATGGGCCTAGTGTAGGAAAGTGAGACTACTGTGGACAGTAGTCTAATTTTGACAGTGCAGAATCAATGGGCCAAAGACCCTCTCTTGCACTGTATGATTCTGTGATTCAAGATATAAGAGTCAGCATATGGGTCTACAATCAAAGGCAGGATGTGTATTGGGGCAGAGACACTAAATTGTAATGGGAGTGAAATCACTGCCCCAATGTCTGCCCTTTCTAATCATCATTGTTCTCTATTAATTGAAGGTGTTTTTCTGGCACCGAACCTCCTTTTATCAACAGTAGCAGGGGACATTGAAGTTTCCTCATTATGCTACGAACCAGTATACATCAATGGCATTGAATCCCTCTGAGCAAAGGTTAATGTTTGGATTTTCTGTTTACACTTTAGGAGATCCTACATGCAGAGGACCAGAAGTGTACTAGTGACCAAAAGTAAGACAAGGACTTACATTTACTTTTTGTCAAAAGGGTGCATGAGAATGAAGGTGTCACTGATGTCAAGCATTCTATAAAAGAAAAGGCTCCTGACCACCCTATCGAACCTGAAGACCGTTGATACAAAGGTGCAGTTTTCTGCACTCTGAAGTGACAGCACCTATACCTTTACCCAAAGTAATGTCAGTGCTGGCAGTATGGCCAAAGAAGACGATGTAGAGATTTTGATTTTATAGCCAGGAGGTGAGGACCCCCAACTGGAAAGAAGAACTTTTTTGGCAGAAGGGGAGAATCTTGAGAGGACCTAGCCAGAATATAGTCTGCAAATGGAACGTGTAGGGACTGAAAAGGAATAGCTTCTCAAGGAAGTCAAACATTCACACTGACTACTTGATGAGTTAATGAATGATAACAAAGATTTCCAAATCTCGTGCTCCATCATTAATGTGCCACAGCCAGATGTTCAGATGGGCAGGAAGGAAACAGAATGTGAGCAAACGCTCATCTTCATGAACACCCTGCTATCAGTTCGACAGGCAAGTGATTAAAGAAAACAGGAACTTGTAACTGAAAAGAAAATCATTTCAACAATATTCTGAAGGGCGTATGCAAAGACCACGGTACAGGAGAAATTGACCAGAATTGAGATGTTAAAATGGTGTTGAAGTGCTTATTTACTGAAATATTCAACACTCAAAGATTAGAGTGAATCATCAGCAGTGCCAACATTCTGGTACAACTGACTAATTTACATACGCAAACAAAAACCTTGAGTAAAAGGAACAATCTTCATTTAATTTTGTGGAAGCAATCGTAAAAAAGCAAGCATCTAATAAAAAAATCGATTAATGTTGAGCCAGTCCAAACTCTTGAATTAAGTTAAGACTAATAAGGAAGTGACTGACTTTGGAAGTCCTGCAATTAAGTTCAGTTCTTCTGCCACAATTGTTCCATGAAGCAGGATCTGGGATCCACCTGTTGACCAAAGCTGAGGATAATGTTTCACTCCAGGCTGCAGGGAGAAGTAAATAGAGTGCTTGGCCTAAAGTCTGCTCCCATCCATTTCAATACCTTCTTTTTTCCCTAGTTTAGATGGTTTACCAGTTAAGTCCATTCTTCATTGACCTCTCCTCGCTGCTGTTGCATTGATGTCATTGTGACTGCTGCTGCACAAGTACCAGCTGTTGTATTAGGTTGCACACTTAATCTGCTTAAAATTCTGCCTTCCAAGATATAGAAAGTGAACATTGAGTAACCTATCCTTCCTCAAGATCAACCAAGAACAATGCCAGGGAGAGATTTTGATGGGCGGGATGTGGGAGTGAGAAACATGCTTATGGTTATACGTTAAAAGAAATATTAGTGCTAAAGTAACAATTTTTTTAATGGAACAGATCAAAAGGCCTAGGTAGAGATAACAGTTACATATTATTATGAAAATGGATGGCATTTGTCATCATTGATGATGGAGCATATGGAATTGCATAGGAACAATGAGGACCTCGGAATATTCTTGCAATATTGTTTATAGTTTATAAAGATTCTTGGATGCAAAAGTCCACTCCAGAATCATCTCTGAATGTACTTACCATGGGCCCCTCATTCTCTTGCATTGACAAACTGTCCTCACTACTCTCCCCACATCGCACCTAGTGCACCAAGCCCTTCGATCTTCATTCCTCCATGCCTCCACTCCAAACCTCAGTTCTCCCTTGGATCTGTCTTCTCATCCTTTATGAACTCAACCACACTCTACAATTTCCCTCACCACTGACTCACCCAAGACAATCCCGAGCTGCCACCTTCCTGTCTACTTTCCTGCCTCTCTCTCTCTCTCTCTCTCGTGCCATCAAGTTAAAATAGCAAAAGTGCTGATCTTGCACACAACTGTACAAAGCTGACAGGCATACATCACTTTTAAATAATTGTGAACTGGGTGCCGTGAGATTCTCGTGTGGCAGTGAATTTATCTTGAAAGTGCATCTTTATTGAAAACTGTTTCATGTTAATACATATTCATAATGACATTATAAGTATGAAACCACCATGGGTTTTTGTGACTTTCAACACATCGCAAACATATCATTGATTTTATCTCAGCATCCCCACTTGCTGTTGAAAAATTTCCCATCTTGACTAATTCACATTGCACACCATATTTCCTGCTCGTGTGAGCTCCATAAAATCTCCAACTATGTGTGGGTTGGAATATAAAGGGAATAGCTTAATAAATATACTTGCTGGTGGATGAGGCTCCCCTAGCATGAACGCAGAGCTCTCAACTGACCTTTGAAGGGTAAGCACTGGGTATGTTTTCTTTCGGGTGATGAACACCCATTGCATTAAACACAATCAGAGTTACTTTTGGATCAGAAGAGAAGAATATCATCAATCACACTCATTAATAATTAAGTAGCGCAAAACTGCATCTTTAATCAAATACATTTCCTGTACCACAATCTCTAGAATTGTATTTTGTATTCATGCCACAAAAACCCAAAACTGCAACACTGCTCAATCTAATAACTGTAAAACTCATCTGGTGCCAGCATTGTTATGGTACCAAATTTGATCACACACCAGGGGAAGAGCTGTATAGCACAGGCATTCAGATAAAATGATATAGAAGATACTTTCCTGAACAACTGTGATTTCAATGTTAATTAGAAACATTGTCCTTTTGTTAAATTGTGAGTCCTCTGAATGTCATTTGCTCTAGTGATGGGAGCTTTTTTTTTTATCTGTTAATGGTTTTGTTTATAGACTGTTTATATACACTCCCACTTCTGAGTTGGAAGGTTGTAAATTCAAAATCCCGCTCCATGGTCTTGAACCCATGACTTAGTACTAGAGGAATGCCACAAATTGCAAATACCATGTTTCAAGTAGGGTGTTAACTAAGGCCCTACTTTCTCTCTCTCAAATAGATATTACAATTGCCATGACACTATTTTGAAGAAGAGCCATGAAGCTCTACCCAGTGTCCTGGTCTATATTTACCCTTCGCAAACTTCATTAAAATATATGGTTGTTACCTCACTGCTGTGTGCAGGAGCTTGCTGCATGCTATTTAGCTGCTGCATCCTCTGTCGTAAAATAATGGCTATGTTTCACAAATGTTGTCCGAAGAGTGCTTTGGGATGTCACAATGTGATGAAGGCATTATATATAAATGCAAATTGTTCATTATGATGATGAGCAAACACCTGCAGTATCTTACCAGATGCTACCCAAGCTGCTAAGAAATTCCAGCTCTCTCTCTCTTTTGGTTTTCATATTTCCAACACTTGTTCTATTTTACAGAACAACAAATGCCTGGATGGTTTGCAAGGTCAAACCTGCAGAGCAGGTCATCATGAATGAGGTAAATGGATTGAAGGTTCAAATAGCAGGGCATTAGATGTAACTGAGATCACACAAACTAATTAACAGTTAATTGGACTGTCAAAGACTGACACCCACCATGCTCTCCTGAACCACTCCACCCTTACAGAGTTTACAGCACTCGTGAGATTGAATAAATCTGCTTACAATGTAGATTACCTGAACAGGTATACATCATTGTCACTTAGCAGTGAGCATTAACATGCTTGACTGAGTCATCAGAATGCTGCAGTAATGAGACAACATTACATTTCACTATCATTATAAAGAGTCACTCCAGGAAAATGACAATACCTTTACCATATTGATGTTTGTAATGACTACATTAGTGTGATTTTCTGATATCTGATGGTGAAGAAAAGGTAACCTGACACCAACATAAATCTGGAAAATGTATGCAGAGGAATGTAGCAATGTGGAGAAGGAAGCCACTGCACAATTCTTTGCAATCTAATAGATAATCTAGTGGTTTGCCAAACTTAGTCTGTCCACCAATCATAATTCATGGACAATGCTTATGTTAACTAGAAACAGGATTGTGGAGAGAATTCAAGTGTGCCCAATCTAAATTTAACAATATAAAATGAGTCTTAGGCAAATATTGTATTTGAATTTGAGGTGTTCTAAAATTTAAATTTTCCCTATTTTCTCAACTATCCCTGTTTATACTTTTCTTGATCTCAGCAAGCCACACATACTTAATTTCTTTGGTATATTTCAATATTTTATGTTATTTCTTATAAATCAGGTTTTAAACCCCAAATGGATTACTGTTTTTAATTATGGGCATCAAACTGCAGGAAAGATGTCATGACCTTAGATTGTGAGCAGAGGGGGCATACTAAAAAGATATCAGAAATCAAAGACTTTAGTTATTTGAAGATCCAAGAAAAACTGGGTTGTTATGCATTAGAGCAAAGAAAGGGAAATTAACTGAACATATTCAAAGTCACATAATGTTTTGACAAAATAAGTCAGAAGAACCTGTGTCAGGAAGCAGAAAGGTTGAAAACATAAAAGATAGGAATTCAAGCTAGTTGGACAAAGGCCAGAAAAGGAAAGTTATATTTTTGCAATAATTTATGACCTGGTGAGCATTATGTGAATAGGTAATGGAAACAGAGAGCAGATTTAATAATAAATTTTAAAAAGGATTTGGATCAATGTTTTAAGGCGGAAATTTTGAAGGGTGACAGGGGTCCGGGGGGGGGGACGGTGGGGGTGGGGGTGAGAGTGAGATCATTACAGTACAGCAGGCCAAAGTTACAATGAGCACAAATGACCTGCTTCTCAGCTCTGATCATGAGTGATTATTCCTAATATTTGATGCAAAATGATTGTGTATGTTATTTAAAAGTGTGAACTTACAAACATACTGGTTATGAGCAAGGGTAGGCCATTTGGCTCCTCAAACCAACTCTACCATTTAATAAGATCATGGTAGGTCCAACTGTAACCTCAAATCCATATTCCTGCCTACACTCAATAACCTTTCACCCTCTTGCTTACCAAAAATCTATCCACTTCTGCCTTAAAAATATTCACACACTGCTTCCACCAACTTTTCAGAAAGAGAGTTCCAAAGACTCAAGACCCTGAAAAAAACAAATCATCTGGTCACTGTTTTAAATCGATGATACCCATTTTGTGATACCCTTTAGTTCTTGACTTTCCCAGAAGAAGAAACACCTCTGTATTTACCCTGTTAAGAACCTTAAGGATCTAACATGTGTCAATCAAATCACCTCGTACCCTTCAAAACGTGAAATGACAACTCTCCTTAGTCTGGTATTAGTCTGGTAAACTTTCTTTGAACTGCTTCAAAATATTTGCATTCTTCCTTAAGATGACAAATATGCAGGCAGTACTTCAGTGGTCTCTTTACAGCCCCATATAACTAAAGCACAATGTCCCTACTTCTGCATTCAATACCCCTCACAATTACTCATAATATTCTGCTAGCCTTCTGAATATGTACTGTAGATTTTGTGGGTGGAATCCTGTTTGTGTAAAACTTAGTGTGGAGGCAGGCATGAATTTTCACTAGGGGCCAGGTTGGATTTTTTTAGAACAGTTACTTATTTCTCAGCCCAATACATTTGCATGAATGGGTGGAGCACAAATTTATTTTAGGCAGTCAGGACATTCTGGTCTGTCAGAACCTTTCAGGCTTCAACTTCTGTACATGATATTGAAAAGACCTCGTCAGTAATTCACTTTCTGTAGTCCAGCAGTATCACTCAACCTCCCCACCCACCCACCCCGGAGACAGCAGAGGCCAGGCCAAAAAGCAGCTTCACATGTTTGGTAGCTCCTTCCTGGGGGTTCCCCTGAAGACCGTCCAGGAGAAAAGGACAGCAACAGGAGGCCATCTGACTTGTGGATCTTATATGATGTTGCCATTGTACATCAATGGTCAATACAAAAATAAGGAGTTTATGTTTCAGTTATATAGGGCATTGATGAGACCACACTTGGTGCACTTTGTACAATACTGGTCTCCCTCTTTGATGAAGCAATTCAGTGAGGGTTTACCAGACTAGTACCTAGAATGCACAAAAACAGAAATTGCTGGTGAAACTGAACAGTTCTGGCAGCATGTGTGGAGAGAATATAGAGTATACAATTTGGGTCCAATGACCCTTCTTCAGTTCTAGAAGTAAAAGAAGTAAATTGATTGAAACTGAAGGGGTCTTCACAGGGTAAATGTGGAGCAAATATTTGTCTTATGGGAGAATGTAGAATGAGATATCACTGTTAAAAATAAGGGCACGAGCATTTAAAACATAAATTATCTGAAATATTTGGTCTCAAGAATCTTTGAGTTGCTTTGGAAGTCTTTTCCTGAGAAGGTGTTAGGAAAGAGAACATTTAAATATCTTTAAGGCAGAGGTCGATAGATTCTTGGTAAACAAGATGGTGAATGGTTATGATGGGTAGGTGAGAAAACAAATTTGAGGTTACAATTAGATCAATCAGGATTTTTTTTTGTTATCATGTGCAGTAAGATTGGTTGAAGACTGACATCTGTGATGCTAGGAATCTCAGAAGGAGGCCGAGATTGATCATGCTCTCAGCACTTCTGACAGAAAATGGAAACAAATGCTTCAACCTTTTGCACTGATCTACTGGTGGGATTATTTGAGGAGCGTTTTGCTCCCATAAGTTGTTTAGTTATTCACCCACACTGATGACTAGATGTGATGGATCGGCAGAGTTTAGAACTGTTCTGTTTGTTGTGGAATTGTTCAGCCTTGTCTGTTGCATGAGCTTCTTTCGTTGTTCGTGAAAATAGTTCTTTATTGTCGCTTCACCTGGTTTGCCACCCTGTGACCTTCATTGACCGTGTTGAACTATTGGCTTACTCTTCATGGTAGAGTGTGGCAACTGTCAACTGTTCATCAAGCTGCTCAATTCAGGGGCAACAAATACAGGTACTGACTGTGCTAGTGATACTCAAATCCCTGAAAAGAATAAATAGATTTTGAAAAATGTTTAGTCATGATTGTAGTTGAATTGTGCCACACAAAAGGATGGAGGATCTCCTCAATGTGCATACTGGACTGGAAGCCAAGTTATTGAAGAAATTTATACTCACAAGAACTTGGTGGAAGAAGTCTACCCCATGAGGTACATGCGTCATATTATATATATATTAAAAACATATAGATAATTAAATCTGCAAACTCACATACTCCCCACTTTTGTCAAATAAGATTGCTCCCATGAATGTAATCCTAGTGAACTGGGCTGTTAATGAGTATTCATGGCAGGCTACTGAGTGCAACAGAAAGTTGGGAAAGCAAACCCTGAAAAGTTCTGAGAATCAAAACTTTAACTCGTATGTGGGAAACTGAATCTTTGCATCCCACCTACCCTTCTATAGCCTTTGAGCTGGTCAGGAAGATTCTGCTGTATGAAAACACCTCTTCATTTTTCATTTTTCACTTGGTCTATCTTCTCTTCACAGATACTCTCTGATCTGCTGTTTGTTTGCCACATCTTGTATTTTTGTTTCATATTACCAATATTTATTGTTTACCTCTCCTTTGCACAAAGAGTTTATTTTCTTCAGATTACCCTGAAGCTTAACACCTAAGTATTACTTGGTGTTATTACTATGAATCTAACACATGATGTCTTCTGTGTACTGATTTTTCACAATTCATTCTATTGAAAAACATTAGACATATTTATTTTAATAAATCTGAAGTGATCACATACCTGTTGCATGGACTGTGAATCCTGCATGCTTTTGTGGCCTGGAGCTAGAGAGTAACAAGATAAATATAATTAGGACATAAACTAGAAAAATGCTAATTACTTAATGTGGAATTGTTTTATTAAAACCCAGAAATAAACAATGATCCTTTGGGAAACAACAGGTTTTGGTGGGTGTGATATCGTATCTAAAATGGGACTAATTACAAGGTGATATATGTATATATAATGGGATATCAATCTGTATCAAATGTTTGGTGTCATTGCCTGAAACAACTTCCAGCACCAAGATATTAACACTTTTCCTGGATAAGCTCCTAGCTAAAAGCAGGCATTTCTAAAATAGAAAAGAAAAAAAAATGAAGTTTTTTGTTCACACCTTCATGAGAATTCAGTTAAGAGGCAATGAAAATACATTTCAATTGACATCATACAATAGGAGTCGAGGTTGTGGTGCTGGAAAAGCACAGCAGGTCAGGCACAAAACGTTGATTTTCCTGCTCCTCAATGTTGCCTGACCTGCTGTGCTTCTCCAGCACCATACTCTAAACTCCAGCATCTGCAGTCCTCACTTTCGCCTAGTTGATCATACAATGGGATACAATTGATAGAAAGTTGTCTGTGTATAGTTATAGGTCAAGGAATGAAGAGGAAAAAAATAGATGATTATTTTCCAGTTTGGTTTGATGACCTTTGGATCAGGAAATATTTATGCAAGACTTTCTGTTAAGAGATAAAATGGATTGGGCAGTCACTGATAAATGGTCGACATTCTAAGTCTCTTTTTTGCCTTTCATGGTTTCTTATGCTTACAAGATGACACGTTGTTAGTGAAGAATTTGGGCTGACGATCTGATCTGAAATTGTAGAGGTGCTACATACGAAACCAGAACACAAAATCAACTTGTTTCTGAAGGCTGTGAGTGGTGGAATAGTTACACTTCAAACTCTGTTTTTCCAGTTAACAATAGTTAAGATCCATGGTTTCAGGAAGGTTAAGGAAGAGGGGTCTTTGAGCAATTGTTTTGGCTTGATTTGATTGAGTTCAAAGTTGTGACTTGTCCACCACTGATGAATAGAAGCCTGCCTCACCTTCATGATAATGATGGGTAAATTGAAGGGTTGTAGTTTTTAACATTCAAACAGTATGAAGCTTAAGCTGTGTAAATGGGTGCATTTTGTCTTGATCCAACTGCCCCACATTTGAAGCCCACCTAGTAGAGACCTATTAAATCTCACAGGCTGCTTTATATTACCCTCCCCAATGGAATCTGTAACTCAAATAAAGTTGGCTTGGTTATGTTTAGTTTGGGCTCTCCAAGAAAATATTTGCACTGAAGTTGTACTTCATTGTTTGCCAAGATTTTGTAATGTTATTCTGATGAGATGATTTGTTGATCACATCCCTATGTATTTTAAATTGCATGTGCCAGACTTAATTTTTGGATGAATAAAAATCCCATGCAATATTTTAAGTTTAAAAACTGAATTGGTATGAAAGAATGGTGTTTGACCACAATGCCTCGGTCAATCATAAGAGATGGTTTGCAGTTAACTGGTTGGAAGGTTGGAGCACTGCAAAAATTGCTTTGATGCATTAAAATGACTGTAGCTTTTTACCCTGCTGGGAAGATGATTCTACTTCCATTACGTGCTTTCCCCACCCCCAAGTTGAAAAGGTAGATTACATTCATTGTCCACCCACTCTCTAAATACTATATGGAAATTTTAAAAACAAAGCAGCATTTTAGTGGGCGGCATGGTGGCACAGTGGTCAGCACTGCTACCTCACAGAGCCAGAGATTCGGGTTCAATTCCTGCCTCATGCAACTGACTGTGTGGAGTTTGCACATTCTCCCCGTGTCTGTGTGAGTTTCCTCCGGGTGCTCCAGTTACCTCCCACAGTCCAAAAATGTGCAGGTTAGGTGAATTGGCCATGCTAAATTGCCTGTAGTGTTAGGTGAAGGGGTAAATGTAGGGGAACGGGTCTGGGTGGGTAGCGCTTCGGTGGGTCGGTGTGGACTTGTTGGGCCGAAGGGCCTGTTTCCACACTGTAAGTAATCTAATCTTACCAAAGAAAGTTCTGCAGTATTTCCTTTGCTGCAGGAAATGTACTTTGGTGTGGAATATATATATCAGTGTACCTACTACAGTATTTGGAAAGATGCCATGTGAACTACAAAAAAGTCCAATAAATTCTACTGAGTTAAAAATGAGTGAGATTTATAACAATAATAGTGTGAACCTTTTTCTGTGGGTATGGTAACCTTGAATTTCTCATTACCATTCTTCACTTGATTTGGAGTATAATCTTTACCCCAGGACTAGTAATCAGCATAAACCCCTGCATAAAATAATATTTTGTAAAATCAAGTTCATTTTAGAAGATATAACAATTTCTTCCTCACATCACTGCATTGCTCCTCTCAGCCTAAATGTTCCTTATCTTAAAAAAAGGATGATTTGTTGATTTGAGTGGTGATTTGTGGATATTATCAACCAGAAAGAATAATGGAATATCTTTGCAGATTAATAATGAACAATGCTGGGTGATAAATCAAACTAGGACATTAATCTTTTACAATAATGCCATAAGAAGAGCCTGTGAACAGCAATGTATGTTATTTATTTATGTGCAATTCAGTTTACAAAATAAACAACAATATCTGCAATCCCAACACTTTTTATAACTCAGCTGTTAATCTTCTCAGGATGCTTCTAATGTGGGAATTGTGACATTCTGGTTAATATTGCATTTACAGGGATGGAAATATATTGAAAGAGCTGAACAGAAACATTAGAACAGAGAAAGGGACTAGTCGAATAACAATCTCAAACTGGCTTGGAAGGCCTCCACCTGAGAACAAGATGGCGGTGTCAGCAATGTAGTTAGCATGTGGGCACGTGCACCCATCCCCTCAGTCAGCCGTATCCTTCTACCTCTGTTCTTTTCGGTGGTGTTGCGGAAGAGGTTGGAATGGGTCTCATGACGAAGGCGGTGTGGCGGTGGTTGCAATGGTCCTAGAGTAAGGACACCTAATGATGTCAGTGAGGCGGAGGCCATTCCCGGAATGTGGACTCATTGTCGCCCAGAGACCGGAATATCTTACAGTAGTTAATAAAACCTGGAGCCGTGCTTGACAGGAAGGACTGTAAAGTTGAACATCATTTCTTGTTTTTCTGCCTTTATATTTTTCTCTCAATTGAGCAGAAGATGAAGTTCTATTTAATTAATTTCTTTTTATTCATTTTGAAATCCAAAGTGACTCCAGATTGTAGCAACAAAACACCTTTCACTGTATTTTCCTAAATACAGTGCGTGTGACAATGAAACTATTCATTCATTCTGAGCTGTACAATAATAATGTCTGGATGCTTATGAACACATGAGGTGGAATGTGGGGACATGGAGATAATGGCAAACTGGAAATCCTGCCCTATTTAAATTGAAGACATAATTAGCAATTTTTAAAACCCAGTCCCTACTGAGCAGGTTTGAATGTTGGCTGTTAAGTGGGAAAGTCAGTTGTAGAAACATATAGCAGGAATCATTGTGGACTGGCCTGGCAATTGATATCCTTACAAGTATTATCCTCGTATATAATGGAACACATTTTATCTCTGGATTGTATTGATATCGACATTGCTCCGGATAAACATGATATCATGGTTTTTGTTATTTCATAGTGAAGGTTAGTGCCTATTAATTAAGTTAATTAAAATATTTTTCCAATATGGATTTGTTCAATCAGTCTTTCCCTCCAGCTGGGTTGACTCCAATTTAATCTCAGCATTTTAGTAACCCACTGACCTATTTTCTATTGTACTTTTAAGGATCATTAATTATTGGAGTCGTTTAAAGCATAACCTTGATCAGATATCTACATTTTCTTCTTGTTGCTACCAGACTGGCAATATATTACAGTGTGGCTAGATTTCTAAACAGCTGTTTTCAAAAGCACTTGCCTGAAGAAAGGCAAATATAAAAACCATTTCCACTATTGATGTTTGGATAACATGACTAGTGTTTCACTTGTAGTTGTGCTCCTGCATTGTATTTTAGACATCCTGTGATTCTCGCAATGGGAGACAAACGAAGATTGGAATGATGCAAATTGGGCTTCAGACCCTCATCTAAACTTCCAGGTGGACTTCCTGTGGAGATAGAAGAGGAGCGTATCTGTGATATTTAGATGAAGTCTCATATTGAATCTTGGATCATCCTTGACTCTCTTTGTCTGTGCAGATGCAATGAAATTTACACTCAACAGTTGAACAATCCTGCCCAGAAACCCAGTTAAATTGATGATTCTAAATCAATGACTGAAAGCAACAACAATGAAGTAGAAGCTGGAGGTGGCCATCCTACTCTACCATTGGATAAAGAATTATAGCTAATCCTATCCTTGCCTCAACTCCACTTTCTACCTGCCTCTCATAACCCTTGACTAATGTTGATCTTATTTATTTAATATCAATATATTTAGATTAGCTTCGAATATCTTCAATGACCCAGCCTTTACTGCACCCAGGCAAGAGAATTCCACAGATTAACAATGTTATAAGAGAGAAAAAAAATCTCCTAGTCTCTGTCTGAAATGGGACACCCATAGTTTTTAAACCATGTCCCTCATTCTAGACTACCCCACATCTTAGTGTGGTTACCCTGCCAAGTTTGCTCAAAATCATATATGTTTAAAAATACATTCCAATGGACGTAGGCCTAATCTGTTCAACCTTTCTTTATAAAATAATTCATTCATTCCATGAAGCAGTGAAGTGAACTCCTTCAAACTGTATTCTCTTCAACTTGTCCGTAAATGTAATCATTAATGCAGAAAAATACTCCAAGGCACTTCTCAAATGTATAAAGAGAATAAATGGAAAACGGTTCAAAGGAGGTTAATAATTCTAGTTCAAAGCACTAGATGTTAACGGGTTTTAAAATGGAGAAAATGAAGTGAAATGATAGAGAGCTTTGGCTGTTGTAATTGTCAATGAATAAGAGATGCAGCATTTGGGAGGGAATTTGAGGTTCATCAGCCTTGAGGGACAGTCTAGGGTGTGGAAAAGGAGCAAAATGCCATGAAGAGGCATGGGTGATGCACTCCAGGCCTTCCGGATGCCATGTCACTTACCAAAGGTGGCACATGACCCAACTGCTCAAAGCTCAGTTTATTTATCTGATCAGTTAAGATCCTCTTTATGTCTCAGTTGGTATTTTACACTTTTTTACTGGGAAATGGAGGCGGGGTTGGGATCTGCTTTAATGTGGGGGATGACTAGTAGATAAACCTTGCTTCCAAGAGTCCTCCAGGGATGTGGTATGGCCTGATTTTTGGACAATCTTTGACCCTGGCAATAAGGTTACCCAGCAATCACCTTCTCCAGACTGGTGCTCTAGGATTCCATTCACTTATCTTAAGGATGCTAAGCTTCCTGGTGTAGAACATCGAACATAGACAGGCATAGCACAGTACAGGTCCTTCAGCCCTTGACGTTGTGCCGACCTTTCATCCTACTCTAAGATCAAACTAACCTACATATCCTTCATTTTACAATCATCCATGTGCCTATCCAAGAGTAGCTTAAATGTCCCTAATGTATCTGACTCCACTACCATCACTGGCAGTGCATTCCATGCACCCACCACTCTCTGTGTAAAGAATTGACCTCTGACATCTCCCCTAAACCTTTTCCCAATCACCTTAAAAGTATGCTCCCTTGCGATAGCCATATCTGCCCTGGGAAAAACAATCTCTGACTATTCACTCTTTCTATGCCTTTCATCATTTTGTACATCTCTATCAAATCGCCTCTCACTCTTCACTCCAATGAGAAAAGCCCTAACTCCCTCAACCTTTCTTCGTACGACAGGCCCTCCAGTCCAGACAGCATCCTGGTAAATCTCCTCTGCACCCTCTGTAAAGCTTCCACATCCTTCCTAATAATGAGGTAATCAGAATTGAACATGATATTCCAAGTATGGTCTAACCAGGCCTTGTAGAGCTGCAGCATAACCTCTCGGCTCTTAAACTCAATCCCCCTGCTAATGAAAACCAACGCACCACAAGCCTTCTTAACAACCCTATCAACTTGGATGGCAACTTTGAGGGATATATGGACATGGACCCCAAGAAACCTCTGTTCTCCACACTGCCAGGAATCCTGCCTTTAACCCTGTATTCTGCATTCAAATTCGACCTTCCAAAATGAATCCCTTCACACTTGTCCAAGTTGAACTCCATCTGCCACTTGTCAGCTCAGTTCTGCATCCTGTCAATGTCCCATTGCAAACTACAATAGCCCTGCCCAATGTCCACCACTCCTCCAACCTTCGTGCCATCAGCAAACTTACTAACTCACCCTTCCACTTCCTCATCTAAATAATTTCAAAAAATTGCAAAGAGCAGAGGTCCTAGAATCAATCCTTGTGGAACACTACTGGTCATCAAGGTCCAGGCTGAATACTTTCCACCTACTACCACCCTCTGTCTTCAATGGACCAGCCAATTCTGTATCCAGATAGCCAGATTTCCCTGTATCCCATGCCTCCTTACTTTCAGACTCAGCCTACAATGCCTTGCTGAAATCCATGTACACCACATCCATTGCTCTACCTTCATTGTTTTGTCACATTCTCAAAGAATTCATTCAGGCTTATGGTTTTCCAAGTAATCATATATCCTGTCTCTTAGAATTCTCTCCAATACTTTGCCCACCACAGAAGTAAGACTGACTAGTCTGTAATTCCCAGGATTATCCCTATTCTCTTTCTTGAACAAGGGAATAACATTTGTTACCCCCCAACCATTTGGCACTACTCCAGTGGACAGTGAGAACACAAATATCATTGCCAAAGGTGCAGCAATCTCTTCCCTCACTTCTAGTAGTAGCCTTGGGTCTGGCGCAGGGGACTTATCTATCCTTACGTTTATTCAAATATTCAGCACCTCCTCCTTAGCAACAGCCTGTTTGAACACATAAGTCCGTTTTACGCTGTCCTCATAAACGACAAGATCCCTCTCAGTATTGAATAATGAAACAAAGTATTCATTAAGGACCTCCCCTACCTCTTCCGACTCCAGGCACAAGTTCCCTCCAGTATCCCTTATTGGCCTTACCCTCACTCTGGCCATCCTCTTGTTCCTCATGTAAGTGTAGAATGCCTTAGGGTTTTCCTTAATCCTACCCTCTAAAGCTTTTTTCATGCCCCCTTCTAGCTCTCCGAAGTCCAGGACTTCAGTTCCTTCCTGGCTACCTTGTAATCCTCTAGAGCCTTGTCTGATCCTTGCCTCCTCATCCTTAAGTAAGCTTCCTTCTTCCTCATGACTAGATGTTCTACATCCTTGTCACCCAAGATTCCTTTACCCTACCATCTCTTCCTCAGTGGGACAAACCTGTCCAGCTCTATCAGCAAGTGCTCCCTAAACAACCTCCACATTTCTGTCATGCATTTTCCTGAGAATATCTGCTTCCAATTTAAGTGTCCCATTCCTGCCTAATAGCTTTGTAATTCCCCCTCCCTGGATTAAATACTTTCCCATACCTTCTACTGTTCCTCTCCATGACTATTTGTAAAGGTCAGGGAGTTGTGATCACTATCACTGAAATGCTCTCCCACCATGAATTCTGACACCAAGCCAGGCACCAAATCTAATATGGCCTCTCCTCTAATTGGCTTATCTACACATTGAGTCAGGAATCCTTCCTGGACACAGCTGACAAAACCACTCCATCTGCACTATTTGAACTAGGGAGGAAGTTAAAGTCACCTATGACAACAACCCTGTCACTTCTGCCCTTTCCAAACTCTGCCTCCCAATCTACTCCACCATGTCTCTGTTACTACTAGGGAGTCTGTAGAAAGCTCCCAATAAAGTTACTGCTCCTAGAGATGTAGCACTTGCTGTGGCCACCTCTAGCAATGGCTCTGCTGAGCAGCCGTTTTGCAGAGACAAGACAATGAAGGTTATGAGGGTCAACTTTTAAATAGAGAGATGATCTCAGCTTTGACATGCCAGGACTTCAAAAGAGTTGGTTCAGCCTGAAATGGCAGTTGGGAATGGTGTTGAATTCAGCTGGGGCTGCAATCAGTGGCTTAACTCTCCCGAATATTTTCTGTCTGAAACCAACTATCAAGCAATTATTCTGACAACACTTAGCAATGGACAATTTGAGGAAGGTTGCCAATACATTGAAGTGGGTACCATCAGCATACAAGAGCAGACTGATCATATCTACAGATGATGTTACCAGGGAATAACTGTGGATTAGGAAAAGCAAGATACCGAGGATGGATCCTTTGGAATTCTCTAAGTGATAATAAGAATCCTCATTCATAAGTAAGAATAGAACTATGTAGCAACTGTCTTACTGAGCTGGGCAATGAGGGGCTTTGGAGGAGAATGTGGTTGACCATATAAAAGACTGCAGAAAGATTGAGGAAATCAAGGAAAGGTAATTTTATCAAGTCATATTCACATGGAATATCATCTATAACTTAAGTTAAGGCCACTTTGCAAAGGGCTTGGTTTAGTGTTGAGCATGAGGGAGCAACTTAGTGTCTTTTGGCATTGGATGGCACACAGTGCCACACTTACTAAGAGCGAGACATGAGAAATACTGTCTGCCTCCCATTTTGCCAGGGCCATGACAGTATTGGCATTAATACAATTTCTCAATACGCCACCTGATCCTGACCACCACAACAACCAACTCTCAATGCCCATCAGAGAAACGGCTTATTTTTATCATTGGCCATTACAGAGACACACTATATAGTTTGATTCTCCTTTGGAGCATGGTGACTATGAAAGTAGTTTCCAATCATTGCAACTATGTATTTATAAATAAACGTAATTAGGTAGATTAAGTTTTCACTTACTACTCTTACAGTTATGTCATTTGTCTAAGAATTTCAGCTACATGCTTTTCAATTACAGTTTAAAGCAATTCTATTGGCCCTGTTTTGTTTTAAAGTTCCATGCTGTGGCCAATTCTATTGAGGAACTAAGAAACTCAAAAAGATAAAAATTGTAAACCCATTCTTTTTAGTCGTATTTCTGCTTTTGCTACAAGCAGCAAACCAGAGTGATCTTTGTCTTGCAATTAAATAGTATGGTTAATCTCATATCTACTAAGTGGTTTCTCTTTTGATTGGTTGCAAACTTGTAATCAAGAACTGAGATCACAACCACAATCAGTTCAACAGGAAGTTACAGCAAATTTGCACAGTTATAAAGGGAAGTAAGGTAAAAATGTAATTCAAAGGCAAATCAATCACTGTGAGATGTGCTTAACACATTATACTACCATATGCAAGTTCACAAGATAAACCATGGATGAGTAAGACAATTTGGTGCATCGATAACTATCTATCTAGAAAAACGCCACAATTTTTCAATCATGGCATTGGACTATGTCTTCTATTAGTCCTTCTATTAGTCCATTGTTATCTCGATTACACAAATGGGAAGTAGGGAACATGATAATATTGGTAAAGCAGGATACATTTTGAGTACTGTCATAGTACAGGTTATTCTGTTATAATGCTTGTTTTGTCAATGTGAATTTGCTGTAACATGATTGACGAATTGGGACGCTGTTTCTACAATACAAATTTTTAAAACAGCACCAACACTTTAAGCACGGTTTCTAAAGTACGATTTTTCTATAAGGCGGGGTTGCACAAGAACACAACCATCATGTTATAGAAGAATTGGGTGTATTATTTTATTGATGACATCACAACACCAAACCAAGCCTGACCCTCAAAACCCCAACAGACATCCCACCTTTTCGGTAAGAAGTCTTTTCCTTGTCCCCTATTTGAGCAGTTATCCATCTCTGCCTGTCTATCTATTCCACAAGTTAGTGATTGTATGAAGATGAGTTTCTTGATATTGCTCATTTATGTTTTTTTCAAGATAAAAACTTTGTTCTTTGTCCTATTGTTGTGGTTTAGATTGAAAGAATGAATTAAATCTTTAAATACAGTTTATAAACACCTCTATAAAAATCACCTAATTTGTGTTCTTTCAGAGTTAAAATGTTAACTTCTTCTCTCGTTCATAGTAAGGCACCCTTCAGTTGCTCACTTTTCTTCCTATGTACAAGTTATGTAATAATTTGGAGTTTTGTACAAATGTTTTTATTATGGGCCCAAAGCGTTACTAAACCTAACAACAGCAACACATTGTTGTCAAATACCAGATAATGTGGTTTACTTGACAGTGAATGAAAAGAATAGCACCTGTAACAGTCACTGAATTTTTCAATATGGAGATAGACAAGGTTGCAATGACATTGTCAGATTGAACTTGTCCCACATTTACTATGACTGAAAGTGATATTTTGACAGTGATATTTTTGTAGCTTGATTCTTTGAACCACATTTTTGAAACATTTTTTATTGTAATAGTCATACTAAATGTGGTCCTAAAGATTCAACAACATAATTTTAGTACAACACAAAATGGTTGTTTGCTGGATGGAAAGAGGGTGAAATTGTGAGAAGGAAATGACCAAACAAAAAAGAGAACATGTAAACACAAATGAGACAGACTGTATCTGCACACACGGAACCTTGTTAAAAAGGAGCAAGTCACTACAGTTTGAATGCTGTAATCAGGGTAGGGATCTTGTGATAACCCCAAAGCCCCACTATCCCCTTAGGGTTAAGTTGAGGCTGAGAGCACTGCATCAATGGGGAAGTTAAATTCCCACAATTGTATTATGCAGAAACAACAGAAAGATAGAAGAATCAGATGTATGAGAGATCCATGGCTGCAGTTGGAAGGGAGGATAGACTGGTCAGCTATCTATGGGAGTTGCAAAACAAGAAGGTTTGACCATGCAATCTTGTCTGCCTTTCTAGAAACCAAGAAACCAATCAAATTATGACTATACATTATAGTGATATTAATTTATAAGCAATTGGACTTTGGTCAATATAAATATTGTTTGGAATATATGCAAGTATACATTGAGCCGTTGATATCCAGAGTAGACCTAAACAGCAAGAGTTAAGTAGTGGACTCAGGGAAGGGGATAGACCACAGATATTGGTGATTACCCACAGATGGGTAATTAAAGATAAACAAATAGCGACATGTGAATGTATTGGTCTCCAAGTAAGTAATGCAGGAAGTATCTTTGAAGGAAAGATAGGTGCATTTCATCGTTGAAGGAGCAGATTCAGTGAGTGAGGCAGATCATGAACCCAGGAATCCCCCTGTAAAACCACCTCCATAAAGATGATATGTGGCATACCAGGAAAAACACTTGATAAAATATGGTAAATTGCGGAATTATGGAAAATGGTTAAAGGGAGGGATGCCATCATTGATGAAACTGTTAGAGGAGGAGAGAAAGGATAGGAATGGTGAACTTGATATATACAAGGTAGAAAAAGAAAATTAGTGTCGATGACCACAGTTTGTAGATTGTCAGTCTGAATAATCAGAGACAGTGGGCAGATGTAAATGTGTTTCAAAGGCAGCGTGCAGAGTACACAGAGAGGTAGTTTGCAAATGTAATGGCTGCATTTCAATGACTAGTGGATGAACTTGGTGGTACTAGAAAGGACATACCTGGTAATGTAGTAGGGAGAACATAGCAAGATTAAAGACTATATTCAAAATTAATAATTTGAATTACAATTCTAGAGGTTGAGATGGCAATTGCTTCTGCAATGGGAGGAGGCATAGTAGAGACTGTGGTAGTAACAGAGAAGTAGTGAGGGAAACAAGGAAAATGGGGGTGGACAAAATCCAGGAGCATCTATGGGATAACCACCCCCAGCAAACAACCCCACCACCCCAGATGGCCCTCAGCCAGCAGCAATATCCGGTACCAATGCTTGAAAGTAACACCTTCCCACTCCACCTCACTTGTTTGAGATAGATCAGATGGGCTATTTTGCATGGACTACAGGATGAGGAAAAGAATTGCTCTTCACAGTGTATTGAGGTAATCAGAGCTTCACTTTAACCAGCTACCACAGTCTGACTAGGTCACTTTTAGAAGAAAGCATTAAGTCTGTACAGAGAGCAGAGTAAGACAGACAAAATAAAGTTGTTTTTGAATGGAATAAACTTGAAAGTGAAAACACTGGCAGGGCTCAAGTTGGCAGGGACTATGGATGATAGCTGGATTTGCTCAGTCAAAGGTATTGGAACACTTAAGAGGACATGCTTGTGGGTCTGCATCCTGAGAGAAGGGAAATGTTCATGGGTGGTTGTAGCTTGGTGGTAGAAGGAAAGTGAAGGAATGGCGATGAGGATTACAACTCTGACAGAGGAGTTCAATTATCTGTGAAGTTACTGTCTATCATGCCCATCCTACAGGCCAAGTTGACAACGGTAGCCTATGTGGTTAGCACCCCAAGACTTCCTGATGCCATGATTGAATAGTTGGGATTCAATGTTCACCTTCAACTCCTGAACTGAGTATCTTGCTGGATTAGTGGTGCTGGAAGAGCACAGCAGTTCAGGATACAATAAATGACATTGGTGGATGTGCAGGTGAAACTTTGATGGATGTGGAAGGCTCCTTTAGGGTCTTGGATAGAGGTGAGGGAGGAGGTGTGGGCACAGGTTTTACAGTTCCTGCGGTGGCAGGGGAAAGTGCCAGAATGGGAGGGTGGGTCGTAGGGGGGTGTGGACCTGAATCCGTTGCTCCCGATGCGGTCTCCTCTACATTGGGGAGACTGGGCGCCTCCTAGCAGAGCGCTTTAGGGAACATCTCCAAGACACCCGTACCAATCAACCAAACCGCCCCGTGGCCCAACATTTCAACTCCCCCTCCCACTCTGCCGAGGACATGGAGGTCCTGGGCCTCCTTCACCGCTGCTCCCTCACCACCAGACGCCTGGAGGAAGAACGCCTCATCTTCCGCCTCGGAACACTTCAACCCCAGGGCATCAATGTGGACTTCAACAGCTTCCTCATTTCCCCTTCCCCCACCTCATCCGAGTTTCAAACTTCCAGCTCAGTTACTGCCTCCTTGACTTGTCCGACCTGCCTATCTTCTTTTCCACCTATCCACTCCACCCTCTCCTCCTTGACCTATCACCTTCATCTCCTCCCCCACTCACCCATTGTACTCTATGCTACTCTCTCCCCACCCCCACCCTCCTCTAGCTTATCTCTCCATGCTTCAGGCTCACTGCCTTTATTCCTGATGAAGGGCTTTTGCCCGAAACGTTGATTTCGCTGCTCGTTGGATGCTGCCTGAACTGCTGTGCTCTTCCAGCACCACTAATCCAGTATTTGATTTTCAGCATCTGCAGTCATTGTTTTTACCCTGAGTATCTTGCTGTCTGGGCCAGGAATGGTTTTACAGGTTGTTCTGCTATAACATGTGTTTCGTTAACACGAATTTGCTGTAACGCGATTGACGAATTGGGGACACATTTTCTCGAGTGCACACTTTTAAAATGTATGTGTGCTAATATGCGATTGCAATACCAACACTTTAATCGCTGTTTCTAAAGCATGATTTTTCTATAATGTGGGGTTGCACAAGAACACCAGCATGTTATAGAAGAACCTCCAGTACATTAACAGAAGGGAAGTCTCTGTTTGCAACACTCATATTGAGAATGATGTTAGATGGATCTGTATGACAATAATACGTCCGTAAAGTGAAGGCCCACTCCAATTACAAATTAGATGGGAAGGTAACAAAAAAGTAGACGAGTTAACAAAGGAATGGGCTGAAAATGGTAACCCCTGGTACCCTTATGAATCAGGAACATTGGCAGCTATTACAGATAAACATCCAGCATCTATGCTGCTGCATCTAGATTTAAAGAATGTACAGCACAAAGACATGATTCCTCAGGCAGTAATTCTGAGGAAGAAGAAAGGGGAATATGTGAAACCTCTATGGCAAACAAGTGTTGGAGGAAACACTTATATTCATGCTGCTCTGGGAGAAGCTTTCATATCCCAGTTACCTAAAGATGTGTCAGTAGCACCATTTATTTCTGTGAAGCTTATTCCAAGTGATTGCTATAATTTTGATGTTCACCCTGATGCTCTGAGTTTTAGGGTAAAACTATTCCATTGAAGCTATCACAGACAACTGGGAGAATAGATGTGAAAATTCAACCCTTTCAACCTCAGGCAGGAAATTGCAATGTGAGGCTGAGATGTAATAAGACAAACTTTTGAATACACGGCAGTCAGAATTAGAGTAGAAATCATTTACTTCTAATAACTAAACTCTGAAGTTGATTTTAGCTGGCATCTAATTATGGTGTTGCTTGTTGCTTTAACAAACAAAGTTTTGGAATATATGTGGAAAGGCAGATTTCACATTGTCTTGCCCTACTGCATCCTATAATAGGTCTAATTTTATCAGTAAAGGTGCTCTGAAATGTAACATGTTTCAGAGTGTTTTTTCATTTAAAACTTGCTTAACTGAACAGTAGATGCATAATCATATTTTAGCTTTTCTGCCATAATTCTTCTGATTCTGTTGGGAAGATTATGTCTTGTCAGTCTGCTACACTTGGCAGGAGAACACAACAGATAGTTTCAATGCAGTTAAAAAATTTTGGGCTGCTGGGTGTAGGGAATAGATATAACATAATTTCTAGTTTGCCAGCAGTACAGGTGTATCTCATTGCACTCTGCTCTGCTGTGTTTGCAGATTTTAGATTAAGTGTTGGAGCACTGAAGGATGGCATCAATCTGAAGCCTGAATTAATCTAAAATTGCAGAGTGGTCTGACCACTAGAGAGACAAGAAAAGACATTGGAAACATTAAAAGGAGAAAAGGGGAACAATTTGATGGAAGAAATAACTTAAAACATTTCAGTGTTGTTCCTCTTTAATTTACATCATCTCCAAACCGTGAGTTTTATAAGTCGATACTATTGTCTCAGAACAATTATGGCAGGTTCATTTGGATAAATATCACTGTCAAGTCTGCTTAAGTGAGATGTTCCTTACCGGTTAATGGGCACAGCTGGCTTCATTCCTTCTCCGTCAACCAATTTATCCTGCAATGGGTTTTTCAAAGTGCCTGGTAGGAGTTTCAAAAAAGAACATTCTGAGGAATTGCATATGTTTTTTAAACTACATTCCCAGACAAACTTGGGTTTAAATTTAACTAAGATAAAATAACAAATCAAAAGAGAAAACAAACATTCTAGATATAGCTTTCATCTATTGCAACTTGTCTTTCATTGTTTTTCTGTTTAGGAATAAAGATATTCAATCATTGTAAACATTATAGATTAAAAAAAAGTTCAGCCTTTCTCACGCTGCATTTCCACCTCCAATTAATGAAGCAGACACGTAATTTTACACATCAGCAATGAACCAGTATTGCTGCTTGCCTCAATCAAAATGATATGGGTTCAAATCCACCTTGAATGAAAAGGTGTGACACTTCAGTGCAGTTGCTGAGGGAATACTGTATTCACAAAGATATCATCTTTTAGATAAATCGAGGCCATGCCTTTTTTCTGGTGAAGATCCCAAGGTAGTATTTGAAGAGCAGCAAGGTCTTGGCTGATATTTATCCCTTCACGAATGTCACTAGAAAATAGATTATCTGTTCATTACCTCAGCTTTTGTGAGACCCAAAAGTGCACAATTTGACTGTCACATTTTCTATCTTGCAGCAGTCAATGTGCTTCAAAAGCACTTCAGTGGTGTAAAGTGTTGCTATATCGTGAAACTCTGAGAGGCTTTCATTCTTTACATCACAGGATTGGGATCAGGTAGAGATCCTCCTCAGCTAGCAAACAAGAATAATTTTTCTTTTAGTTTTTTTAAATTCAAGCTTTTGCAAAGCCATCAGCAATAGAGGCCAACACCATACTCCTACACGAGAAATTCTGCTTAAGTGTCAAAATAACCTTTTTCCTCTTCCAATATCTAGGAAATTAAACAATACATCTTTTCTCTCCAGAAAAAACTATTTACATAAATAATGCATGAAAAGTGAATTCTCCTTTGCTGCCACCTAACTCAGAATATATATTCTTCCCAATCCATAACAGAGTACAGGAGGTGTCCATGTGCTAATGCTGCTTGAGAACAAAATTAACATAAAGCACACTGGACTGTTAAATGTTCATTAGACTAGTGTGATCTAATATTAGAATTAGATTAAATAAATCAATTTCAATTTCAATTAGCTACCTGCTAAGTAATTGCTAGTACATTATCAATGAAAAAGATGTAGTTTGTGAGCTATCCAAAATGAACAGCTGATTGTAATTCTTTAACATGTGTCATAAATATTGTGGCACATCCATGTTAAAGGTAGTTCAATAATTATTGTTTCTGAAGCTTTCTCCACACTTTAATTCCTTGATTCCTTGATTTCAACTCTGAATCCCTAATGTTTAATTATGGGGATGATGAATGAATAAATCTAGGCCTATTATTTTCATATGCTGTGAAGTACATTAATTCAGAATTTGAATTGTGCAGCATCTGCATGTAATAGTTAATAGGAGCATTAAATCTATTAGAATTTAACAATTTTGTTAATGCTGGTGAGCTATCTACAAAGTATCACAACATATTGACAACCAAGCCTCGTTGATTTGAATCTTCTTGTCCAAATGCTTGTTTTAGAATTTGGCATGATATAATTTCAACTCATTTGTTGGTGTGGGAAATCCTCAATATATTCATAGAGTCTCTTTCCCAGCTGCAATTGTTGCAGCATTCTGTGGTCTGATTGTGTTTTTATGAATGATACTGAAAACCACTAGCTCCTACCGTTAATCATGTCTATTAAAACAATTTACGATGAAATAAAGGCAGTCAGATTTTCACATAGGTGGAAAAAGTCGAGAGTACCATGCTATTTTGTTATTCAGAGTGCTGGGCTAACAAGTGGCTCAAGGTTATTTGTTCCATTGCGGTTATTGAACCAGTGGGCTTCATATTTCCTTTTTTATCAGATCACTATTCTTGCTTTAGCTGATAATGATCAGTTACATTTTCATCAGCACTGCAGTCATTTAGCTGTCATTACTCTCCACCTCTATTTGCCAGTGCAACCCCAGCTTCAACAGTTACTTTGACCCTTTGATTGTTCCCAGTGAATACTGTAATTCATTGGCAGTAGATTTCTTTTCTCACCTCTGCCATCTATTATCAGTGCGTTGATTTTCTCTCAGATCTATGGGTCACAATTTAAATATGATGCAATTTCATTTGCATTGAAAGCTGTACTGTAAACTTTGTTCCTAGTCATTAAGTTTCTTTGTTGAAGGAAAAGGACAAATGATTTACAGCAATTCTGTAACAAATGGTCCATTTGTGTTTATGCAAAGTACACATATTTAGTTCAGCATTCTTTTTGAATACCATTTATAAGAATGCAATTGCATATGAGAAAATCCAACTGGCACTATCAGCTTGGATCAGTTATAATGCTATTGCCCCAACCAAACGTTTGCAGATTCTGGCTCCAGTACACAATTTAGATTCATATTTTAGAGTGACCAATGGAATGTGGCATTATTAGATATGAAGTATTAAACAGAGGTCCAATTCACCAATAGGCATCATCTGACCAAAGACAAAGCAGTTCTTTGATGTCCAGGCCAATGGTTACACCTCAACCAGACTTCCCCATTTATCTCATTTACCGTTTACAGCATTTTTAAAATATCAAGCTGGCTGCTGGAATTGGCCTGCTTAACAACAGTGTTTCCATTTCCATTGTAATCCCTCGGGTGAAGGAATTGTCATATGAGGATAGGTTAAGGAGTTTGGACCAAAACTCATTTGGGGTTGAGAAAAATTAATGATAATTTTCACATTTAAGATTGCAAGGGCAGATACGGAGAGATACAGTATGGAAACAGACCCTTCGGCTGAACCAGTCCATACCGACCCTCCACAGAGTAACCCATCCAGACCCATTTCCCTCTGATGAATGCACCTAACACTTTGGGCAATTTAGCATGGCCAATTCACCTGACCTGCACATTTTTGGATTGTGGGAGGAAACTGAAGAATCCGGAGGAAACTCACACAGACACAGGGAGAATGTGCAAACTCCACACAGACAGTTGCCTGAGGAAGGAATTGAACCCGGATCTCTGGCACCATGAGGCAATAGTGCTAACCACTGTGCCACCCAAGAGAAAGGGATTTAGATTCTTGAGGTATAGGCCCAGTTCTGGGATTATGAGACCAGGACAGGCTGTACCCAGCAGGATTAGTTAGATTACTTACAGTGTGGAAACAGGCCCTTCACCCCCAACAAGCCCACACCGACCCTCCGAACAGCACCCACCCAGACCCATTCCCCTACATTTACCCCTTCACCTAACACTACGGGCAATTTAGCATGGCCAATTCACCTATCCTGCACATTTTTGGACTGTGGGAAGAAACTGGAGAACCAGGAGGAAACTCATGCAGACACTGGGAGAATGTGCAGACTCCACACATACAATTGCCTGAGGCAGGAATTGATCGCGGGTCTCTGGTGCCAGAAGGCAGCAGTGCTAACCACTGTGCCACTGTACCACCCATTGGTTCTCCTGATGTGTGTATCTTGAAATGGGGACACAATTTACAAAGAAGGAACTTCTCAAATAAGATAGAGATGAGGAGAAATTTCTCCTCTTAGAAGTCCAGAATGTTTGGAATTCTCTACCCAAAAAGGTGGTAAGGAAAAGGTGGGAAAAAAAGGTGGTAAGGAAAAGCCAGGGAACTGTAGACCGGTGAGCCTGACATTGATGGTGGGCAAGTTGTTGGAAGGAATCCTGGATTTACATATATTTGGAAAGGCAAGGATCCATTAGGGATAGTCAACATGGTGTTGTGCGTAGGAAATCATGTCTCACAAACTTGATAGAGTTTTTTGAAGAAGTAACAAAGAGGATTGATGAGGGGCAGAATGGTGGAAGTGAGCGATGGACTTTAGTAAGGCGTTTGACAAGGTTCCCCATAGGACACTGGTTAGCAAGGTCAGATCTCATGAAATTTGGGAGAACTAGCCATACAAAGCTGGCTCAAAGGTAGAAGACAGAGGGTGGTGGTGAAGAGTTGTTTTTCAGACTAGAGGTCTGTGACCAGTGGTGTGCCACAAGGATCAGGGCTGGGTCCACTACTTTTCGTAACTTATATAAGTGATTTGTATGTGAATCTAGGAGGTATAGTTAGTAAGTTTGCAGATGACACCAAAATTGGAGGTATAGTAGACAGCAAAGAAGATTACCTCAGTGTACAATGGATACAATGGGCTGAGGAATGGCAGATGGAGTTGAATTTAGATAAACACAAAATGCTGCATTTTGGAAAAGCAAATCAGGGCAGGACTTCGACACTTAATGGTAAGGTCCTAGGGTGTGTTGCTGAACAAAGGGACTTTGGAGTGCAGATTCATAGCTCCTTGAAAGTAGAGTCACAGGTAGATAGAATAGTGAAGAAGGCCTTTGATATGTTTGCCTTTATTGGTCAGAACATTGAGTACAGGAGTTAGGAGGTCATGTTGCGACTATACAGGAGTTTGGTTCAGCCACTTTTGCTATTCTGGTCTCCTTACTATTGGAAGGATGTTGTGAAACTTGAAAGGGTTCAGAAAAGATTTACAAGAATGTTGCCAGGGTTAGAGGATTTGAGCTATAGGGAGAGGTTAAATAGGCTGGAGCTGTTTTCCCCAAGGGGTAGCCTTATAGAGGTTAATAAAAACATGAAGGGCTTGGATAGGATAAATAGACAAGGTCTTTTTGCTGGGTTAGGGAAATTCAATTAGAGGGCATAGATTTAGGGTGAGAGGCAAAAGATCTAAAAGAGACCTAAGGGTCAACGTTTTCATGCAGAGGGTGGCGTGCATACGGAATGAGCAGCTAGAGGAAATGATGGAGGCTGGTACAATTGCAGCATTTAAAAGGCATTTGATGGGTATATGAATAGGAAGGGTTTGGAGGGATATGGGCCATTTGCTGGCAAATTGGCCTAGCTTAGTTGGGATATCTGGTCGGCATGGACAAATTGGACCGAAGGATTTGTTTCTGTGCTGTACATCTCTATGACTCTACAACTAAGAATGAAATTGCACTGCGAAATTCCAATCCTTAAAAACGAGCATGGTAAATGAGACTGTTGCAGATTACAGATTGAATTAAAGAAACTCTCTCATTATTGTGTGTATGGAGCAAACGTAGAAATTAATCTTACAGGCAGATTCATAGGAGGCCTGACAAATAATGAAATCCAGGTAAAGCTTTTGATTAAATGCACAAGGTGTTCTGGAAGGAAGCCTGCAAGGAGGCCACTGCCATAGAAATAACAACAACAGGTGGTGCCAAAATGCAAGTGAGTTCTCTTCCTGCATCAGCAATGCAGGTCCTCCAAATGCTAACAGGATGCAGGCCACAGCAGCCAAGTTCACAGACTCGAACTCAGAAATGTAGATCCTAATCTTGTCACAGTGGTCACCAACCACTTAAACCCCCACTTCCAGTCAAAGTGTGGGAAATTCGGACTTATGCAGATGACATGCAGGAGTAAACAGATTAAGGGAACTCCAGGTTACAGCCATGCACCAGGTCCTCAAATGCTCATAGGATAAAAATGGAAACAAAAGTTGATACTATTGAACGCGATGTTTAAGAATTTTGCTCAGTCAGCGAGCAAGAGGAACAGCTCATGGAGAATGAGAGTAATGGGATTGAGGATGTAAGTCCAGCATTCACAGTAGCAGTGAAACTTGTCAACCCACAATTTACTTTTATCTTTGATACAACTGTAGCAGTTTCTCCTATCTCAGAAAAGAAAGTAATAAAGTTACCAAGTCATATTCCCTTGAGTAAAATTGGTATGAAACTGGCTAGTTATTCTAATAACAGGATTGTAGTGTTGGATTGAGTCTGTGCTATTATGGAACATGATTCTATTTCTTTTTCCTTGCCATTGTTAGTGATAAGAGGGTACAAACATAGGAATTGACATCAGATACAGTTAGATTGGGGTAAAGTATTTATAATAGAAATCGATAGGAGTATGTTTGTCACGAGGAACTATGAAGAGAGCAGAAATTGGTTTTTGAGCAAGGAGGACCAAATTATTAAATTTGACATCTCAAGGCTGAAAATAAGACAAGGGAAATGCACAGCCAATATTTTATAAGGCTAGGCCAGTGCCTTATCCACAGTTGAAAGCAGTTAAGTAAATACATGGATGGAAATTGTGAAAAGTTGGTGAAAGGTTGTGAATTGTGCCTCAGAATGAAAAATGATTCAACTATTCCATGTTCAAACACTCAAGAATGTGGGTATGATGACATGGTGATTTTGTTTTTGAGACAGAGTGGGAAGAGTACCTTGTTTTTGTTGTTGAATTTGCACCCAAAACCTTGAGTGCCAAAGCTTTTCAGGTTGGGGTTACCAGAGGATAATCATGCACAGTTTACACCAGAAGAATTTCCAAAATTAAGAATAAAGACAAACAATCTCATATCATTATCATTCAGTATTTGGATGTGTTGCAAGAAGAGGTGTTCACATTGTAAAGAAGTTGCTGCTGGCTAATTTACTAGATGATAATCTAAGCAAACATTTCCACTTTTCTCTTCAAATTCATATTCAATAGCTCTTGAGTCCAGAGCAGCCCTAAAGTACTATACAACAAAATCCTCTTCATTAGATCAACTAGCTGGAGAAGTAGGCAAATATATTACACGGAGATGTAGGCCAATATATGAGGGAAAGATTAAATTGCACTATCAAGAAACTAAACCTTAAATATATTCTGCTGAACATCATTGCCAAAGCAATTTGATTCCAAAACACCTAGCACTGCTTTATCTATATGCATAATGATAACAATTAAAGATTCCAATGTGTCTTGTACAGAAAAAGGTAAAGCATTAATAATTCAATTAAAAAAACATGAATATTAATTGTCAATGCTTACCTGTGACAGTCTCTTGAGGTTATCCCTCTCTCATTTTTGACTGATTAAACAGAAAATCATCTTATAGACACTTTGTTACTGGAGAGACATTATTAATGTAGATACAGGAAAGAATGAAACTCGCCCCTGTGTTTTATCATTCCTTGGTCATTTCCTGTTGCTGACAGAATAGCCTCTTGCTTTTGATCAGCCTCGACTCATAAGTGACTGAGGTCACAAAAACACCCACTTTACAGAACAATTTCTCAATTCCTCATAAAGGAAAGTCCAAATAAAAGATTCAAACCTTGTTTTATTTTTAAATATACAAACATCAGTCAATCTCACTTTAATTTCACCTTTTGGAAAAATTGTTTGGAGCAGTTAACTTCGATGACATTTTAAAAAGGTATTGAAAGTTCTTTAAGCTTTTGTGCAAAATTAATCGCAGCACTATTACAAAACTCCACTGGAAATTTGAATTAAAATATATCACCAATAGTACGAAATCTGATTTCTTAAACTTTAAAGAAAAAAATGCTATAGTTCATTTTTTGGTATCTCTTGACTTTTCTACTTGCAGCCCACTTCCTTTTTAACTCAAACAATGATGTAATGCTATACTCTTCATTAGAACTGCACCTTAACCATTAAATGGAAGCTTTATGTTTGTTGGGTCAGGATTAGACTTCAAAGATTTTCACTGCCTTGTCTCCCACCTTGTTTCCAAATCCAGTGGAAGATTCCACATCACATGAGGTCTGTCTTAAATGTTCCAGTGAGTACAGGGTAGTTTTAATGTCAGTCAGACAAAATTGCAATTGTGGTGTCGTGACTATACTTCACAATTGTAAGCTGCAATATCTTTATTTAAAAACAGCGTAGGAAAACATTATGTAATGAAAGCACTTGTTGTGTCATTAAACATACAAACAACTGGAAAACACTCAGCATTCAAGTGCGACTGGCTATCATAGAAATGGTTATGCAGGCCTTCATTGGCTTATCAACAATTCAATTAAACACAGGCGTACATGCTGGAAGCCAAGACTTTGTTTGTGAACCATGCCTCAAAGGTCTGTGAAATACTTTATGGCAAATATTGAAAAATAAGGTTAAACCTTTAATCTGTATTCAAAATAAGCCATTTGTTTACTCTGGTGATTACTTTTTGTACAGTTTTCAGGTAAAAGTAATACTAAATATAATTACACCCTTCTTATGTTAACACATTCTGTTTAAGCTAGCTTGTAAAACTTTGCATCTTGTATCCAGTAAACAGCCTCAAGTGAAAATCTCCTTGCCTGTTCTCAGGCAGGTATGGCAGCATGCTAATAGAGCTCTTGTATATTGGATTTTGTTTGGCAAAGGAATTAATATCCAAAATCTTTAACTGCACTTAGCTAGCGGTCTACAACTTTCATTATTTAAATTCTAAAAACCCTGTCAAGAACACACCTTAACTCATAGTGCTCTCAAGCTGATCTTACATTGGTCCTGATACTGCCCTTTTGACTTTGATGATGTCCTCTGGAGACTTCATTTATTACTCATGAAATTCAAGCAGATTCTCAAATCACACAGATGCAGCAAGATATGCTGCTGTCACTGGAAAATAAAAACTTGAATCCTTATATTTGTTATTAAAAAGTAAAAATGGACCAATTACCATAATGTAGGTGACGAAACAACTTGTGGCCTATGCCACATTCCTCTTTGGCAGGAATCTAACCCAGCCAGCTTTAGAGAGATGGCAAACAGAGAGACCAGGTTTTGCCTGAAGAAGCAACACACAAAACCAGATCACACCAGTTTGCAGGCTTGACAGCAGGAGGGAACTCGGAGAGGCAGAATGAATCCTTCCTGGGGAATGTGGAAGACGTTTTGCAAAATTTCGGCTCCCCTGATAGTACAGACTCTCAAGATAAACTCTGGTATGCAGATATTATGGTAAATGATATAGAACTAATTTCAAATTGGATATAAGGGAAAGCATTGATTCTTTCAGAGGCTATAATATGTTTAAGAAAAGCTTTTTTAGACTGTCCTTTGTTCAACTGTGGGGTTCCAAAGGTGTTAAAATTGCAGTGAAAATGGAAATGCTTACTTCATTGCATGACAATAGAAGATAGATTAAAGAGACTTTGCATGTTCTTCCTCACCACTATGCTTAATTATTAAGTATACACTGTGTGTGTAGCTTTAAGTATTATTTAGTTAGCAGCTACTGGAGGTATTAGAGTCATAGAGGTGTACAGTACAGAAACTGATCCTTCGGTCCAACTCGTTCATGCCGACCAGATATACCAACCCAATCTAGTCCCACATGCCAGCACTTGGCCCATATCCCTCCAAACCCTTCCTATTCATATACCCATCTAGATGCCTTTTAAATGTTGCAATTGTACTAGCCTCCACCACTTCCTCTGGCAGCTCCTTTGTACATGTACCACCCACTGCATGAAAAAGTTGCCTCTTAGTTCTCTTTTATATCTTTTCCCTCTTACCCTAAACCTATGCCCTCTAGTTCTGGACTCTCCTGACCCCAGTAAAGAGACTTTGTCTTTATCCTATCCATGCCCCTCATGATTTTATAAACCTCCATAAGGTCACCCCTCAGCCTCCGAAGCTCCAGGGAAAACAGCCCCTGCTTATTTAACCTCTTCCTATAGCTCAAATCCTCCAACCCTGGCAACATCCTTGTAAATCTTTTCTGAACCCTTTCAAGTTTCACAACATCTTTCCGATTGGAAGGAGACCAGAATTGCACACATTATTCCAAAAGTGGCCTAACCAATGTCCTCATCAGACACAACATGATCTCCCAACTCCTGTACTCAATACTCTGACCAATAAAGGAAAGCATACCAAACGCCTTCTTCACTATCCTATCTACCTGCGACTCCACTTTCAAGGAGCTATGAGCCTGCACTCCAAGGTCTCTTTGTTCAGCAACACTCCCTAGGACCTTACCATTAAGTGTATAAGTCCTGCTAAGATTTGCTTTCCCAAAATGCAGCACCTTGCATTTATCTAAATTAAACTCCATCTGCCACTTCTCAGCCCATTGGCCCATCTGGTCCAGATCCCATTGTAATCTGAGGTAGCCTTCTTCACTGTACACTAAATCTCCAATTTTGGTATCATCTGCAAACTTACTAACTGTACCTCTTATGCTCACATCCAAATCATTTATATAAATGACGAAAAGTAGAGGAGCCAGCACCGATCCTCATGGCTCTACACTGGTCACAGGCCTCCAGTCTGAAAAACAACCCTCCACCACCACCCTCTGTCTTCTACCTTTGAGCCGGTTCTATATCCAAATGGCTAGTTCTCCCTGTATTCCATGAGATCTAACCTTGCTAATCAGTCTCCCATGGGGAACCTTGTTGGACACTTTACTGAAGTCCATTTAGATCACATCTACTGCTCTGCCCTCATCAATCCTCTTTGTTACTTCTTCAAAAACCTCAATCAAGTTTGTGAGACATGATTTCCCACGCACAAAGCCATGTTGACTATCCCTAATCTGTCCTTGCCTTTCCAAATACATGCATATCCTGTCCCTCAGGATTCCCTCCAACAACTTGCCCACCACCGACATCAGGCTCACTGGTCTATAGTTCCCTGGCTTGTCCTTACCACCTTTCTTAAACAGTGGCACCATGTTAGCCAACCTCCAGTCTTCCGGCACCTCACCTGTGACTATCGATGATACAAATATCTCAGCAAGGGTCCCAGCAATATTGAAGTGAATTCAGAGCATCAACAATCATGTTTTATGACTGACACTCCTGCCCTTCACCTGCAAAAAGAAAGGGAGATCTTCCAATTTCTTCACAAAAGGACTCATAGATAGCAGGAGAAATATAGAGGTGGCCAGCTACTGGAGTGCATTCAGGACTTTATTGTTTCAGGACATAGTCACAGACAGTTCATTAATAGAGACTGAAATGCGGATAAATATGTGGTTATTCACTTTGGTGGCAAGAACAGGAAGGCAGATTACTATCTAAATGGAGTCAAGTTAGGTAAAGGGAAAGTACAACGAGATCGAGGTGTTTTTGTACATCAGTCAATGAAAGCAAGCATGCAGGTACAGCACGCAGTGAAGAAAGCTAATGGCATGCTGGCCTTCATAAAAAGAGGAATTGAGTATAGAAGCAAAAAGGTCCTTCTGCAGCTGTATAGGGCCCTGGTGAGACTGCACCTGGAGTATTGTGTGCAGTTTTGGTCTCCAAATTTGAGGAAGGACATTCTAGCTATTGAGGGAGTGCAGCATAGGTTCACAAGGTCAATTCCCAGAATGGCAATTCTATCATATGTTGAAAGTTTGGAGCGACTGTGCTTGTATATGCTTGAGTTTAGAAGGATGAGGGGTATCTGATTGAGACATATAAGATTATTAAAGGATTGGACACTATGGAGGCATGTTTCAGCTATTGGGTGAGTCCAGAACCAGAGGACAAAGTTTAAAAATAAGGGGTAGGCCATTTAGAAGAGAGTTGAGGAGAAACTTCTTCACCCAGAGAGTGGTGGATATATGGAATGCTCTGCCCCACAGGGCAGTGGAGGCCAAGTCTCTGGATACTTTCAAGAAAGAGATGGATAGAGCTCTTAAAGATAGTGGAATCAAGGGTTATGGGGAATCAAGGCAGGAACAGGATACTGATTGAAGATGATCATAATGAATGGTGGTGCTGGCTTGAAGGGCTGAATGTCCTACTCCTGCACCTATTGCCAATGTCTAAGTCTTGGACCTTCATGTACTCTTGCATTTTGATACCATTGCTTTACAAGACCTTTGAGGATAGTCATCTGTCTCTTGAAGAAGATAAAGTAAAGTCTAAGACACAACAGCAGCAATCAGAACTGCAGTTATTTATAAAGAAAGATACTTCATAATTAGAATGCTAGACCACTTCAATGAAGCAAGAGCAAAACCTTCAACTTGATCAACCACAAAGAGAAGCAGGTGGAATCTCGAATAATCTGACAGCTAATGAAGTGTCCGCAGGAGCAGAGATGGTTTGGTGTGTCGAGTTAGAATGATCTTGAGCTCCAGCTTAAATTTATAAACATCGGAGTTTCAGGCTATATGGTGAATGTCCTGCCTGTAGCAGCAAAGCCAATATTACTCAGTGGATCTTTTACAATTGTGCACAGACAGCATGAACATGAACTAAATATTTCTGGAGAACAACTCCTCATTCTGGAAATATCCATCAGGAAGATGTTCAACACGTGCAAGGACCTAATATTAAAAATGAGCAAGGGAACTAGAGGTCCTCAGCTGAAAATAGATCAAGCACAACTTGTCCATTCTGTAGAAATTCTTGAAATAGCTCAACCTAATGCAGGAAAAGAAGCTCAACATATCAAAGTAATGAAGAGTCAGAGAGATCCAGCTACCATAGGATAGTATTGTACTGGAAGCCCATCAACCGGTCGCCTTACAGCACAATCAATCCCTGGAAACAAAAAGCTACGTTAAGTTCCAAAAGTCCTTCACAGGAGCAGCCTATGTTCTTATATAATTGGTAGAAAGAAAATTAAACTTGAAGAACACTGGACAATATTATCAATATTTCCTGTTATGGTCAGTGAATCAGAACCTTACCAAGGAGAGAGAAAAGCTTGAAAAAGAGAACAGACACCTTTTATTTAATGTTGTAGGCAACTGTTCTGGAGAAGGAGGTTGGCGGGTTTTTAAAAAGACTTTTGGAGCATTTTTCTTGAGCCATGGATGATATGGGCTTTGGAACAATTTATTGCAATAATCAGGCGAAAACTCTAAAGTTTTCCTCGACCTAAAAAAAAACCTCATGGTCACCCGCTTCACATATTCCTTGTTCATGAACATTGGCATCTAACAAACATTAGCCAAGTCCTCATGACCAACATGGCACCCACTGGCAGCCTGCTTTGGATAAACAAAGCTGCACTGGCATATAACCCTGCAATTGGAAAGCTACTGCAAGAATACTTAGAGCCTGTATGTAGGCATTCAGCTTATGAATTAAACCAAACTCCCCCCTCCCAATCTCAGGGCTCCTCGCTTTTTCTCTTGGTGCTCATTCATTTGGCACCCACCTGCATGCTTGCAGCATCCATGCCTTGCCATGCCAACCCTGTTAAAATGTTGGTAATTCAGGCAGTATAAAAGGTTGTCAGTGTGCTGTATTAATGTGCTCTTTATTACAAACCATATTCAGGCTGCTAGTCAGTACAGATCTGCCCATGGGTGGGGGGTTTCTTGCTGTATGACATATCATGTATGGCACTTACATATGCCAACTCACTGCATAGAAAACACACTACACATTCATTCAACCAAATGGCCAGTTGGTAGGTGTGAGGGCTAATGCTTAGTCTGGACAAGGACTGTCTGTCAGGGTACACATCGTCCAGGGGCTTGGCCATCTTGTCATCCACTTGGGCTATTTGAGGTTAGGGAATATGTCCAACAACAGTCTGGGAGTGAGCAATGGTCAGTCCTATAGAGCAAACACCAGCCGTATGATAAATCCCACATCTTCAATTGGGGAACTGCAAAGACAGTGGTTGGGGCCGAGTTAGTTATATCTTGGGGCTGCTCGTTGAAGTTATTTGTGTTCTGGAGTCAATAGACTCCAAAAGGTCTATCAGTCATTAATACAGATGCAATGGGAGACTGTAGGGGCAGTTGGGTGATCCTGGCCAAAAGAGGTGAGAAAGTCAAGGCTGGATGGTAGCGGGGGAAGTGAAGCAAAGAAGGAGGTGGGAACATGGATGTTGATGAGGGATACTCAAGGTTTATAGGGAGCCATGCAGAACAGCATGGGATGGCATGGTAGTTATGTGTTGTAAGTAGTGTGGCTTTGTGGTTCCTGTGTCATGCTATTGCTGGTGAGGGCAATGTTGATTTGCCAATACTTGTCCAGGAGTGCAACGGCCTTTTAAAGATGGCATGGGTTCAGGGGATGCTGATCTTGCAGCAGATATCCTGTGAGTGGCAAATTGTTTTGGCCCAAAAGTCTATCCTCTTGGAGACAGTAATGTACTTCTATTTTGCCATGGATTCCAGAAGTGCCCTTGTCTATAGAGAAGTGTCCACCCTCCTCCACCAATACTGTTACCCTTACAGACAATAACAAAAGACCATCATCCTAACCATCCTCCAAAAGAGCTGAGCATGCTGTAGGAAATTAATGCCTTATGAAAAAGACTGGTGAGAATTGGGGGAGAAGGAGAAGTGAGAATAAAGAGTTAAATTTAATAGTCACATGGGGAACCCTAAAAGGCAATGTTCAAGATTAGGTTTATTTATAACTTTACTTCCAGAACAGCTACAGAGCATGTGTGAATGGAGCTAGGTCACGATGATGTTCAATCACATGGAATGGTAGCTTGTGTTGGGAAAGCTGTAGGGGCAGGTCTTCTATTTATCAAACCATACAAATCAGTACATCTGGTAAGGTTCACTCATTGGGTGTGGACAATACCTTTTTCGTCTTTACAAGATTTTTGTTACTCTCAATTCATGTTCCAAATTTTAACAGTGTACAGACATTTGCTGACTTCAAGGTTTCTGCAGAGACTAAGTCCTTGCAAACATGAGCAGTGGGAGTCAGCCTTCTTCTTGGAATTGGGCATGACTGTGAGAATCAGAGGTCACATTCAATGGGATAAGCTGTTGGAAGTAGAAGGAAGAGAAATAGAATTTTCCGTAGCAGGAGGTGGGCCTTTTGGAAGCTGTTCATTGAACTTGACAATGAACATAGGCTTTCTGGTTGGCTTGTTCCAAACACAATGTGCCATTTTGTTTTTGCTGTGCACAACCATGTGCCCTAATCTGTAACTTGTCATCATCTGAGCCCTCTGCGGCTGAAATGAGCCAAGTGGGGAGTAAGAGGTTTGTGTTTACAACAACTGTTTGTAAATCAAAGACATCATAGGGTGAGGGGGAATTGGGATGTGAGTAGGATGATCTGGAATGAGAATACTATCAACAATGTAGTGTACAAAATCCCATGCAAGGACTGCACAAAACACTACATAGGACAAACAGGAAGACAGCTAATGATCCGTATCCATGAACACCAACTAGCCACGAAACGACACGACCAGCTATCCTTAATAGCCACACACACAGATGACTAGCAACATGAATTCGACTGGGACAACACTACCATTATAGGGCAAACCAAACAGAGAACAGCCAGGGAATTCCTAGAGGCATGGCACTCATCCACAGACTCTATCAACAAACACATCGACCTGGACCCAATATACCGGCCACTACAGCAGACAGCTGGAACTGACCACCGGAAGCGGCAGAGACAGGCCACTATAAATGCCAGAGGAAACAGCACAGAAGCGCTTCACAGGAGGCTCCCAAGGACAGAGGATGTCACCTAGACAGGGGACGAAAAATTTGTAAGACAAATTCTCAGCTCGGCGAACAGAACCACAACAACGAGCACCCGAGCTACAAGTCTCCCAAACTTTGAACACCTACGGGCGAGAAACGCTAAGACAAGCCAGGAAATGGGAATCCTGTGCCAACCACCTAAGTGCCACAAACGGCACTAAAAGAAAAAATGGCCAAACAGGACACCACAACACACACCTGGGTTAAAAACCTCTCCCACAGACAGCTCACAGACACGGAAAGAACAATACTGGCCAAGGGACTCAACTACAAACACAGGGACGCCAAGACAGCAGACTTCCTAGCAGCACTAGAATGCACACTCAGGAACAATGGACTGACAGAAGAGACACAACAAACAGTGAGACAAAGTATCGTACCTCTGATAACAAGAAAAAGACAAACACATAACCTCAACACCAAGGAGAGGGAAGCACTAAAATCACTAAGAAACGATAAGAACATAATCATACTACCAGCAGACAAAGGCAGAATGACGGTCATCCTGGACAAAGCAGAGTACATCCAAAAAGCACAACAACTACTTGCAGATACCAACACCTACCAAAAGAGGGAGTTTGACCCCACCCCACAGCTCACCAATAGGATAAACAACACACTGAGGAATCTACAAAAGAAAACGGACAGATAACCAGGTCTGACCTACAAAGAATGAAACCTGAAAGCAACAACACCCCCAGATTCTATGGACTACCCAAAGTGCACAAACCAGACATCCCACTCAGACCCATAGTATCACTACCAGGGACACCATCACACAAACTGGCTAAAGAACTACAGCAGAAACTGAAACACCTGATCAGCGGATCCAGACAATCTATACAATCGACACAGGAATTCTTGGACATCATCAGAAATATACACATAGACAAGGAAGAAACTATGGTCTCATTCGATGTAACGGCACTGTTCACCTCTATCGACAAAACCCTAGCCAAAGAAACAATAGCCAACCTGCTGGACAGACATAACAGACAACAGGACGTTGAACCTATCAACAAAGACGGCATACAGAAACTACTGGACCTGTGCCTCACAACACACTTCACATTCAACAACCAAATATATGAACAAATCAACGGCACACCCATGGGCTCACCCATCTCTGGACTCATAGCAGAAGCAGTAATGCAAAAGTTAGAACAAACAGTCTTACCGCAAATTCAACCCAAACTCTGGGTCAGATATGTAGATGACACCTTTGTAATCATTAAAAAAAACAGAAATAGAGAACATACACCAGATCATCAACGCCACACTCACAGGAATCCGATTCACTAGAGAGGAAGAAAAGGACAACCAACTCCCATTCCTAGACATGATGGTACAGAGAACACCGAATGGAGAATTCACCACAAAGGTTTACAGGAAAGCCACACACACAGACCAAGTCCTAAACTATGAGAGCAACCACCCCAACACACACAAACGAAGTTGCATCAAGACACTATTCAAAAGGGCAACAACACACTGCAGCACACCAGAACTGCAAAAGGAGGAAGAGGAACACCTATAAAGGTATTCGCCAAAAATGGATACCCTCGCAATTTCATCAACAGATGCCTAAGGGAGAGACAACGGAATGAGGACATGCCGCAACACAAAGGACTAGCCACACTACCATACATCAAGAGCATTTCCGAACTGACAGCCAGATTACTGCGACCACTAGGACTCATTACAGCACACAAACCAACAGCCACTCTCAGACAACAACTCACCAGGACGAAGGACCCGATACACAACATGAGCAAAACCAATGTAGTGTACAAAATCCCATGCAAGGACTGCACAAAACACTACAAAGGACGAACAGGAAGACAGCTAATGATCCGTATCCATGAACACCAACTAGCCACGAAATGACACGACCAGCTATCCTTAATAGCCACACACACAGATGACAAGCAACATGAATTTGACTGGGACAACACTACCATTATAGGGCAAGCCAAACAGAACAGCCAGGGAATTCCTAGAGGCATGGCACTCATCCACAGACTCTATCAACAAGCACATTGACCTGGACCCAATATACCGGCCACTACAGCGGACAGCTGGAACTGACAACCGGAAGCGGTAGAGACAGGCCACTATAAATGCCGGAGGAAACAGCACAGAAGCGTTTCACAGGAGGCTCCCAAGGACAGAGGATGTCACCTAGACAGGGGACAAAACGTTTGCAAGACAAATTCTCAGCTCGGCGAACAGAACCACAACAACGAGCACCCGAGCTACAAATCTTCTCCCAAACTTTGAACTATCAACAGCAAAGAATTCAGCAATAACCTCAGCATAATGACCAACATTATCTCCTTCATCATTATTAGAGCAAGTAGTGGCCCTATCCCCCTTCATTTAGTTTCTGCTGTCTTTGCTGAGCAGCACCTGTCCTGAAAAGAGAAGTGAATGTGTCATTGAATATCATACAATTTACATGTGTGATGAGACTGTTGTGGCTGAATAGTTTAATATATGCCCATACATTAAACATAGAACATAGCGCAGAAACAGACCCTGTTTCTACTACCTTTCCTGGCAGTGCACTCCAGGCATTTACCATCCTCTGTGAAAGAAACTTTCTTCATGTATCTCCCTTTAACTTTTCCCCTCTCACCTTAAACCTATGCCCCTGAGTATTTGACATTTCCACGCTGGGAAAAGGACCCCAGCTATCCAACTCATCCACACCTCTCATAATTTTATCTACTTCTATCAGCTAACCCCTCAGCCTGTGCTGCTGGAATACAGTGCATTGAACCATATAAGAGCAATTGGTAAGATATGATATTCAAAGTTGTATTCAATGAACTTTGCCATTCTTATAAGATTGAAATTATTGCCAGACTGCATCCAGATCGTTGGATCCAAGCTGCTGATGTTGACCACTGCAATTGTCTGCTTCTACCAGCTTTTCATTGTGTGTCCAGGCCTGCAGATATTGGATATTTCCTCTCTTTACTACCTGACCCATCAAGTCTTCCAGTACAGGATCTGAAAACTTGATGCTCACACTTTCCCATGGTCACTAACTTTCATATTTGTAGCACAGCAAGTTTTAATTCTTGCGTAGAACCATTCCCAATGGCCTCAGTATTTCATGCAGCGGCAATGCACCTTCCCTTTAAGAGATAGAGTCTAATTTTAAGCAGTACTAACTAGGACAGCTAGTCCTAGCAGGGCCTCCTGCTAATGTATATAGGCATTGAGCAGCCCTGTTAGCACTGGCTAAACACAAAGTCGTTATGAGCAGACAGCATGGTGGTGCATGGATGACTTACACTGACAGACACAGAATAATAACACATGTGATCTTCATGACCATTTTGCTGGGACTGTCAAATGCAACCCACCCAGACATTAGTAATTAAACTCACAGATTGCTGTTTGTAAGGTAAACACAGCAATCATTTTAAAAACAAGATTCTATGAATAACCACAGATAGTCAATTAAATTGTTCCTTTGGTTCCCTTAATTGACAGGAAGATGCATGCTCCAAAAACAAAAAGATTTTGATTTGAATTATGACACAGTAACTTTAACTGTAATCAATCCAGTGGAGTAGGGAGCGAACACATTGGATTTACCTTCATCTGATTCAGTGGACCTTGAACAAGATGGAACTCCATGGGGTAATTATAACTCTTGACAATACTGTAAAATGGTAGTTAATGGTTTGGCCATTTATTGCAGATCTCTCCTAGTATCACTCATTCACACTGTTGACAGAATTACTATTCACCACAGCTTATGTGATCACTTTCCAGAGTAAGTGATGAGTCTAGAACCTTTGAACTGGAAGTGCTACTTCTTAACCATATTGAAAAAGGAATTGCGATGGCTGGTTATTTGTAACAAAAACAAAAAAAACCCTGTAGAATCTTATAGTAAACTGCTCCCAGGATTGAATAATGATGAAAATGTTTGCTACCATCTTAACAACTTCTAAACTTAGGCTTTGTGAGGGGCAGGTCATGCCTCACAAATCTTTTTGAGTTCTTTGAGGATGTTACTAGACAAGTTGATGAGGGTCGAGCGGTGGATGTGGTGTATATGGACTTCAGCAAAGCATTTGATAAGGTTTCCCATGGTAGGCTCATTCAGAAGGTCAGGAGGAATGGGATACAGGGACATTTAGCTGTCTGGATACAGAATTGGCTGGTCGACAGAAGACAGCGAATGGTAGTGGAAGGAAAGTATTCTGCCTGGAAGTCAGTGGTGAATGGTGTTCCACAGGGCTCTGTTCTTGGGCCTCTACTCTTTGTAATTTTTGTTAATGACTTGGATAAGGAGATTGAAGGATGGGTTAGCAAGTTTGCAGACGACACAAAGGTTGGAGGTGTCAGTATAGAGGACTGTTGTAGGCTGCAGCATGACATTGACAGGATGCAGAGATGGGCTGAGAGGTGGCAGATGGAGTTCAACCTGGATAAATGGGAAGTGATGCATTTTAGAAGGTCGAACTTGAAAGTTGAGTACAGGATTAAAGACAGGATTCTTGGCAGTGTGGAGGAACAGCGGGATCTTGGTGTGCAGGTACATAGATCGCTTAAAATTGCCACCCAGGTGGACAGGGTTGTTAAGAAAGCATATGGTGTTTTGGCTTTCATTAACAGGGGGATTGAGTTTAAGAGCCGTGAGATCTTGTTGCAGCTCTATAAAACTTTGGTTAGACCGCACTTGGAATACTGTGTCCAGTTCTGGTCGTCCTTTTATCGGAAAGATGTGGATTCTTTGGAGAGGGTTCAGAGGAGGTTTACCAGGATGCTGCCTGGAATGGAGGGCTTATCTTACGAAGAGAGGTTGACTGAGCTGGGACATTTTTCATTGGAAAAAGGAAGGAAGAGAGGGGACCTAATTGAGGTGTACAAGATAATGAGAGGCATGGATAGAGTTGATAACCAGAGACTTTTTCCCAGGGCAGAAATTGTTAACACGAGGGGCTATAGTTTTAAGCTGTTTGGCGGAAAGTATAGAGGGGATGTCAGAGGCGGGTTCTTTACGCAGAGAGTTGTGGGAGCATAGAATGCGTTGTCAGCAGCAATTGTGGAAGCGACGTCATGGGGGACATTTAAGAGACTGTTGGACATGCATATAGTCACAGAAATGTTCTATGTTCTAAACAGTTCTTGAATTCCAAATCAACTAATAACAATAGTGGCCAGGTTATGTCTAATGAGAATATCAATAAGATAATCCATGTGTTCCTTAGCTTCATATATCTTTTAATCAGGGCACTATATTTGTGAATTGACCCTGAATCTCTTTGTACTGATTGCATTTATAGACAGACACACAAGACAGAGATACTGTCACTCCCATTGATCAGCAATCCCAGTGATCTACTGAAGAACAGTTTGCTGGTCTGCTGTGTGAAGCTGCAAGTCCTTTGAGCACTGGTATCTATAGGTGAAAATGAGCACTGCAGATGCTGGAGATTAGAGTCAAGAGTGTGGTGCTGAAAAAGTACAGCAAGTTAGGCAGCATCTGAGGAGTAGGAGAGTCGATGTTTCGGGCAAAAGCTGATCCTGATGAAAGGCTTTTGCCTGAAATGTCGACTCTCTTGTTCCTCAGATGCTGCCTGACTTGCTGTGATTTTCCAGCACCACATTTTCGACACTGATATCTGTAACCATGATCACAATAGTCTGAGCCGACTTGGCACCAAACTAGGTTTGCATGACAATAAGCAGAGAGCTCATGGCCTCCATCTGAGCTTCCATTATGCACTCAGACATGTGGTGGCAGCTGCCTCTGCAGCTATGGGGGGGGGGGGGGGGGAGGTGTGGAATGCTGAGATATCAACCATTGGAAACTGAACCATGCCTGAGTACGGAGTAGGCCACCACCTCCCATTTGGGAGTACGTGGACTCCAAGCTTGGCAGAAAGCTCTCTGTCATATTGGAATCAGATTCCTTAATGTTCCTTAAAAATGAAAATGGGATCACTGGCAGAACTGCCAAACAACACCAAATGTCAAAGTACGCAAACGCACCATCATTCGCCTGCGCATCATCTGAGCCCAGCAGTAGTCTTAATCTGTCACCTCTGTGTGGTGTGCCAGCATCAAATGTCTCGTACCGCACCACCCTCGGCCTCACTGCAGCCGGTTTGTGTCCAACAAGCCACCACCTACTGATCCCAACTCGAAGCCACCCTGTGAGGTCTGTACAGTGCAAACCTCTGACCTGGCGACTGCATGTGTGAGATCAAATAACTGCTCTTTCTCATCAGAAGTCTGCCATATGCCTGCCCTTCATTTCCAGGCTGTGCTCGCCAGGCAACGCTTCTTAACATGATAACAAAAAGCAGAAATGTGGGAGTTAGTGATGGACGGGAGAGTTCCTCTTTTTTTGTGGTGTCCTGCACTCATTGGAGAGTGTCTTAAAATATTTTAATGCATTGGTGGCATTGCCCATGTTGGCCTTTCACAATCTCAGAACTCCCACCCTCCTGCTCTGCCGATTGTCTGCTTCCTGATAAGATCCTCATGCTCTTACTAAAATTCCAATCCATTGCAAGATGCCTCTCTTCCTGGTACATCGCCATCCTCTGATTAACTGGGAGCTCTCTGAGGTAGAACAAGGGTTGTTTTCCTCTTGTTGACCATCTTCCCCACATTTTATCTGGGGGTTGGGGAATGGGGCTAAGAGTCTGGTAGCTTATATAATTCTGCTCAAAGAGTCCACTGATACACCCTCACAGCTTGTACTTCATTCCAGATTGAAAGATGAAGACTAAGGGAAATTTGAAATAATGCATAAGACACAAACAAACCATCAGCCCAGATAGTTTCAGCAATGCTAATTGCAATGACCTCAGTCACTGCCACGCCATTAATTTGGAGCAATGTCTCCTCCAACAGGCTGAGGGTGTGGAACGGTGCTGGTCCATATTGGTTCATTACAGCTCCCTCCTGCTGTGGGTCCTCTCATCCTCAGGGAAATAGATAGGTGTCCCTGAGTATGTTGCAATGGGCTTCGACAATGTGCCTGGTATTACTGAATAGCTGGTGGTGTGAGGTTTGTAGTAACGATAAGTGTGTGAAGGTGTGTTGAAGCACCTGACTGTTAGACTTCTTTGCAAGAGATTCCTGATGGGCGAATGATGGAGATTTGCGATATTGGTTATCTGGCAGCTGAAATTTTCATTTAAAGATACTGACCACACAAATGAAGTGATTGAACATCCTGTGACACTGCAGCCAGGTAGCCCGACTTCTTGCTTTGGAAACCATGGCAACTTGCTTCCATTCCCTTCAATGTGAATACCTGGAGGCCCCTTGTCTTCTGCAGAAAAATAACATCTCTCTTTCCTTTCATCTCTTGGACTGATGCATTGAGTGCTTAATTGAAGAATCTGAGAACTTGCTCTGATGTATTATTCCATTCTTGTTCTTTCTGCCATTTGTAAAACAGGGACAGTTCCAACACCTCTTTTGGGAATTTCCTTTTAAGAAGCTTTAACTTGTGCAAACTCTAGATGCAGCTGAGCATGCTGCTGAGAGGTGCATTTCGCAGTTGGTTGCATGCTGTAATCATGGACAAGAACAGGAAACCCAACATTTTCTGCTGCCTGCATCACCTTTATTATAATATGCCCTCAATATGGCCACATTGTTATCTTAGCTAAACAGAATATTGCTGAGTAGAGTTCAGTGTTATTTTTTATGTGATGACAAATACACAACTCTCCTTTGACACACCAGAGAGCAATCTGAATCTAATCATTTTAAATATTAACGCTTCAATATCTTTTGAAGTAAATGCTGAGATTAAAAGATGATGGACTTTTCTGTCGGCTGAGTTTACTCAATGAATAACTAAGGTTTACACATGAGGAGTGACCCAGATTCAACTCCCTGTGAGTGTTCATCTCATTTGGGCCAGTAGCAGGAGCAATAAGAAACAGCTCGTCAATGTCACATCACAGATTGTTATCTGCTGATCCCTGCTTAAACTCTGAAATGTAGGCAGACAACAGTTGAGAAAAGGATCAGATGTCCCTCGGAGTATCACTACATTTAAGTAATCTCTCACACTCATTGTCAAGATCCTCATGTGAATGATAATCACCTGGACGAAGTATCACAAAACAGTGTCCATCGCTAATTTAACAGACTAGCAACACTTAACTTTATGCTGTTGCCAAGAAGATTTGGACACTTTGAGAAGATTTGGGCAATTCAGCATCGTACAGATGGTTGAAGGTTACCACTATAGTTTCAGCTTTCTGCAGAGAAGAGGGAAACAACTTACTGGAGAAATTTTAGTGAGAGATAGAATACTTGAGACATTAGAACAGCATGAAAACTTACATAGCAATTTCTGAAAATGTATTGCACTGAATATTGCTGTGTAATTATTTTAAAATTTTCTGAAGTTTTTTACTTGTTCAGTTTCGCCTATTGTTTTATTGTGTTCCAGAATTACATAAAATAATTTTGTTTTGCTATGAAACCACTTAGTGCTATTAAAGCAGTTGTCAGGTCACTTATGAAACTGTAGAAGAGGATATCAGGCAGCGTTCAGTGACACAGGATGGTCTAATCTAATCTAATCACTCACTGTTACTGACAGCCTGACTAAATTTGATAGGAACCTCACCAGTCCCTAGGTACATGCTCAGCCTTACAAATGCTGTGAGACTTTACAGTGCAACCCAATTATAACAAACTGTGTTATTACAAACCTCTCACTATCACCAACTGCTCTTGTGCTCTTGGGAGACACTGCCTTATACCCAGCAGAGGAAATCAAACCTCAGTAAAATAAAGTGCAGGTAAAGAATGCCTTGCTGGTCCTAATAGTCATGTAGTATGGAGATTTAACTACATTTTATTCAACAAATGCTGAATTCCTTTGTTAGCTGCAAACTAGTTGAAAAGAATAATATGATATCTACAGATTCCTCACTGCAATTCTGAATACTACCCAGTGATTTTTTAGAATTTTCTCATGTAAGTAATTTTTATTGAAACAATTGACAAAACTATCCATGTTCTAGATTTTTTGTAAAAGGTGTAACTATCAGGCAATCTGGATTGTGTGTGTTCTGTGTATAGCTATGAACAGAAGTGTCTTCTGGCACTGAAACATTCTAACGGGAGGATGGAGTTGAGAAAAATTAGAAGTGAGAGCGACATAACTCCATAACATGCGTCTCCTGTGCACCACTAGAAAGAACTTTAAATTTCAGATTGTCCTTGCCTCTTAAATGAAGGACAATATGACCATGAGCTTAATAACAAATTTAGATAGCTATAAGATCAGAGTAACGGTGAAATTACACCGCATATTTTGCGCCACTGCAGCAACGTAAAGCTAACAATGCAACGATGAACCAAACAATGTCAGTTTGCTATTTTGTGTCTATTGTGAGATAACCTCAAGTTTAAAAATGATCCATTTAGGTAAAGTTAGAAACTGCTATCTGTCCCATAAACGATTGAAGTGTTACCAGTCATAGAGTCATAAAGCATGGAATCAGACCTTTCAGTCCAACCAGTCCATACCAAACATAATCCCAAACTAAACTAATCCCAACTGTCTGCACCTGGTCCACACCCCTCCAAACCTTTCCAATTCATGTACTTATCTAAGTGTCTTTTAAATGTTGTGACTCTGTCTGCATCCACCACTTCCTCAGGAAGTTCATTCCTCACACAAACCATCTGTGTATAACATTTGCCCCATTGTCTTTTAAAAATCTCTCATGTCAATTTAAGAATAAGCCACAGTCTTGAAATTCCACAACCCTGTTGCAGTTCATTGAATTTTCTGTACTAATTTAAGCGAAAATGTGAATATCTGTTTTGATGGAACAGGTGACAGTACAATAAAATCCTTCTGTTCATATCAGATAAATGATATGCTAGCTCAAAACGTAGCAATAACATAACTGTAGCAGTAAAATACATAGGCTGTTTAACTAAAATTAGAACATAGCATTCGCCAAGGAGGGCTCAGAACCACTGAAGTGTTGTTCGTAATTTTTATTACAATCCTCATACATATTGGATTCTGAAATGAACAGAAACTATTCTAATGACATACATATCTAAATGTCTATAAATTACTGAGAACTGGAAGGAAAACGAAGAAATGAAGTGGCTCGAAAATCCACCAGATCCTGTAGTTGTGTTAAAATTTCAGGTGGCGCCAATGTTTTCCTGATCTTGATCAGACCAAAGTCAACTTTGAAGGAAGTAAGGCTCAGTCTCCTGGGATCTTGCTTGTAACACTTAGAAAAGGAAGCCCAACCTTCGACAAGGAGCATTTGAAACAGCTCTGCTGTGGACTTATCATTGATGTAAATCAGCACATTGATTGACACGGCACAATGAATAATTGAGAAGCACAGAGGTGAGGTAATCTTATAATGGAAATGACAATATCTCTCTTTTATAATTGGTAGTTATGAAACATTTCCAAAGTTTAATTGATTGTAATGTCTATTAGTCATTTCTAAACTTATATCTATCATCTTATATGTTTTCTTACGATATAAAGAATTCAGAACTGAAGTAGTATGTGTATTAATGAGTGAAGTGAATTATTTTGAGATTGATTTATTTTCCTTAAATTTCTAGATCTGTCTAAAATTAGGATGTAATGGAAAAAAAATACAATATTTCATGATATGGTGTGCCTTGTTTTCTTTCTATATTTAATCCTATAGTAAAATCACAGGGATGAAATTGGATTAAACTAATAGAATCAAACAAGTTTGTCATGAAACAGCAGCAGATTTTTCACTATGCATGATAGTTTTCTGCTGAAGTTCACAGAATGATAACTCAAAACCTCTTTAGAGACTTATTTCCTGGTCTTACTTTTACTGTGCTTGAAATGAAAAAGCTCGGCAATATTTTCTGAGTTAATGGGAACAGAAGGCTGGAGAGGTGAAAAATCAGCTGCCAATTTACTCTGATTATATTGTGCATTGCTTATGTGCATTAAGGATAAAATGCAACTTTTAATAAAGTATAATGAATGAATAGAATCTGAAAATAATGGTGCATTAAGGATAAAATGCAACTTTTAATAAAAAGTAGGTGATTACTTCTACAATATTAAGAACGATAACTTCAATTAGTACTTCTAACTAGTAAAATATTATAAAGGTATTTAACTGTTCAAAACATACAAACAAGGTTTAATTCTTTTATTACAAGACACAATGTTGTGGATTTGTATAATTTTATTATAGGTATTTAACTACAGATAAGCACAATCATTTTCTCAATTTTGAATAAAAGGGAAGGCTTGTTAAGATATTTTTTCTGATAGTTGATCATGATTCCTGAGGGGACAACTTCTTAAAAATTCATTTATGGGATGTGGATATTGCTGGCTTGGCCAGATAAACCTACAGTGCTGTTAGAACGGAAGTTTAAGGAGTTTGATACAGACCCACTGAAGGAACAGTAATATATTTCCAAGTCAGGATGGTGAAAGGCTTGGATGTGAGTTTGTCGTTGGAGTGTTCCCATTAATCTGCTGCCCTTGTCCTTCTAGATGGTAGTAGTTTGAGTTTGGAAGATGCGGTCTCAGAAAGCGTGGCAAATTTCATGTTTCCCACAACTGTTGCACCACAGGTGGCTCTAACGCACAGGGAGGTGTAAGAAGTGTGGCAAGTGTAGGGGGTTCAATTGTCAGGGGAATAGATAAGCATTTCTGAGGCCACAAGCGAGACTCTAAGATAATATGTTGCCTCCCAGGTGCTGGGTCAAGGATGTCTCAAGGTGGCTTCAGGACATTCTGGTGGGAGAGCGTGAATAGCCAGTGATTGTGGGATGAAGTCCTAAAATCAGAATATAGGGAGTTAGGAGATAAGTTAAAAACCAGTACCACAAAAGTGGTGATATCAGGAGTACTACCAGATCCATATATCAGTCAGAATATAAATAGCAGGATACATTGGATGATTACATGGCTGAAGAGATGGTGCAAGGGGACCTGTTCTGGGGGAGGTGGGATCAGTACAAACTAAACTTCTGCAGGGAACAAGACAAGTACTTTTACAAATACACACCTTAAGGTTTTGTGCATTTGCAGTAGTGTGAATGAATGAATTATACAAATAGATATAGATGGGCAGGATGTAATTGGAATTATAGAGACATGGCTGCCAGCTGACCAGAGATGGGAACTGAATATCCTGGGGTATTCAGTATTTTGGAAGGACTGACATAAAGGAAATAGCACCAGAGTTGCATTGGTAGTTAAAGAAGAAATTAACACAACAGACAGGATGGATATTAGCTCCAATGATATGGAATCTGTATAGGCAAAGCTGAGAAAATCCCAGGGGCAAAAAATATTAATTGGTGTTAATATAGACCCTTAAACTAGAGGGGTGATGTTGGGATTTGGAATGGGAATTAGAAATGCATTTAATAAAGGAACTGAAATAACTCCACAGAGGCCAGTATCCCACCACCAAGTCACCTTTTATTTACACGTGGAGTGTCTTTGACACTGGTTGGCTCCCTCAGAGCCAGCTCTCAGAGTAAACAGGATGATTGACACTCCTCTTCTTATCTGCCAGCTAGGGTTCCCTGATTGGACCAGGTTAACAGCCCCAATCAGAGAACGCATTTTCGATGAGGTCCACCTGGCTGACCTTGTTATAGTCACAACAGCAACATTTTTAACTATAGGTAATTTTAATCTCCATATAGTTTGGACAAATGAAATTAGTAATAAAATCGTGAAAGAGAAATTCCTGAAGAGAATTTGTGGAATGGTTTTATGGTCAATACACTGAGTAACCACCGAGAGAATAAGCCATCCTTGACTGGAAGTTGTGTAATGAGAATGGATAGTATAGCGACTAGGTAGGTGTAGTGTATTTCTGGTGGTACCGGCTTGATGTGTCTGTATGATCCTATGAATAATTGCCAAGATGTGAGGCTCCTTGGGGATGTGCAACCATAATATGAAAAATTCTTCATCAAAGTGGAGACTGACCTAGTTGATTCTGTGATTAGAATCTAAATAGAGGAAACTATGGTGGTGTAAGGCTTCAGTTAGCTATCATAGATTGAAGAATGTTGTTTAAAGGAAAGATGGTGGAAAATCAATATCAAATATTTAAAGGGCGCACTAGTGAACTTCAACAATAGTTCATTCCTGTCTGGTGCAAAACTAAAATGGAAAAGATAGGCAAACCATGACTGACAAGGGAAATTATAGATAGTATTAGATCTAAGGAAGAAGCATACAATTTGGCCAGAAAAACAGCAGGTGTAAAGAATGGGAGCAGTTTAGAATTTGGCAAAGGAGGGAAAAGGGATTGATTAAAAAAGCGAAAATAGAATTCATGAGGAAGCTTGCAGAGAACCTGAAAATGGATTGTAGAAGTTTCTATAAGTACATGAAGAGAAAAGAATTGTTGAAGATAAATGCGGGTCATTTACAATTGGGAACAGGGAGATTTATAATGGGGAATGAGGAAATGGCTGTCCAACAAAGTACATACTTTGGTCTGTGTTCACAAATGAAGACACAAGTAACAGACCTGAAATGTTGAATACAGATTTAGCAAGAGGGAGGAAATGAATTAAATCAGTATGTGGAGGAAAATGGTGTTGGTAAAATTTATAGGATTAAAGGATGATAAATCCCCAGGCCCTGATAATCTACATCCCAGAATACTTAAGGAAGTAGCCCCAGAAATAGTGGATGCATTGGTGATAATCTTTTATGATTCTATAGACTCTGCTATATTTCCTAAGGTTGGAGGGTAACTAATCAATTTAAAAAGGGAGGTGGACAGAAAACCAAGAATTAAAGACCAGTGAGTCTAATGTCAGTAGTGTGGAAAATTTTAAAGTCCATTATAAAAGATTTAATAGCAGAGCACTTGGAGAACAGTGAATATATCAGATAGAGTCAACGTAGATTTAGAAAAGAGAAATAATGCTTGACAAATCTATTCGAATTCTTCAAGGATGTAACTAGTAGAGTTGATTATGGGAAGCCAATGGAAGTTGTTCTTTGGACTTTCGAAAGGCTTTCAACAAAGTTCCACATAAGACATTAATGTGTAAAATGAATGGATTTTTTTTGGTGTGGAGAAGCTTGTCTATTAAGATGGATAGAAAAACTGTTTGGTAGACAGGAAACAAATAGTAAGAGTAAATGGATCTTTTCTGACTGACAGGCAGTGACATACAACAGGGGTAAAGTGCTAGGATCCCAGCTGTTCTCAGTATGAATTACTGATTTAGATTAGGGATCTAAGTTGGTTGGAAGGTGAGCTGTGAGGAGGATGAAGACATGCTGCAGTGTGATTTGGAAAAACTGAGTGAGTTGGCAAATGCATGACAGTGTAATATAGATACAAATGAGGTAGCAAAAACAGGAAGACATTATTATCTGAATGGCTATAAGTTAAGAGAGCTGAATGTGCAATGCCACTGGGTGTCTTTGTACACCAGCCACTTAAAGTAAGGGTGCAGATACAGTAGGCAGTCAAGTAAGGCAAATGGTATATTGAACTTCATAGCGAGAGGATTTGAGTACAAGAGCAGGGATATTTTAATGAGAATAAACAAGTCATTGGTGAAACCACATCTGGAATATTGCATGGATTTTATGTCTCTTTATCTGAGGAAGGATGTTCTTGCTATAGAGGCAGTACAGCGAGTGCTTACCAGGATGATTGCTAGGATGGTGGGACTGACATATGAAAAGAGGTTGAATCAATCATGATGCTATTCACTGGAGTTCAGAAAAATCTGGAAGATCTCAAAGAAATACATAAAATTCTAATGGGACTAGACAACGCAGATACAGGAAGGATATTTTCAATGCTGGGGAGGTCAAGAACCAGGGCCCACAGTCTAAGGTATGGACTAAACCATTTAGGATTGAGATATGGAGAATCTTTTTCAGTGAGAGAGGTGAGCCTGAGGAATCACTACCCACAGAAAACAGTTAAGGCCAAACATTTTATGATTTCAAGAATTGGGGCTAAAGGAGACAGAGGAAAAATGGAAACAAGCTATGGAGCTTGATGATTGAGTGGTGGAGCAGGCTGGAAGAGCCTTCTCCCGCTCCTATTTTGTATGGTTCAGTGTTTCTAATCCAACTAAATGTCATCAGTAATATTCTTTGCCTAGTATTTTTATTGCATTAGAGTTACTTGCCATTTATCAGCCTGAGCCTGGATGTTTACCATGCCTTACTACATGTGGATATGGACTACTTCAGTAACTGAAGAGAAAGAAAAATCTGGAGATGCTGGAATCCAAAATAGATAGACAGGAGGCTGGAAGAACCCAGCAAGCCAGGCAGCATCAGGAGGTGGACAAGTCAACATTTCAGGTCTGGCCTTGTCCTGACGAAGGGTTACACCAGTAACTGAAGAGTCTCAAATGTGCAATCATAGCAAACATCCCCTCTTTTGACCTTATGATGAAAGTAAGGTCATTAATGAAGCAATTGAGTTAGTTTATTTTTCTTCTTGTGACTTGGAGCTCAGTGAGAAAGCTGATATGCATTGTTCTTCACTTGATAAAATGATGATTACCTTTCTTCAGGATTTGTTGCACTTTGTGTGGTAAAGGTGTTTCTACAATGTTAACTGGTTGGGGTTACAGGATTTTGATTCAATGATAATACCTAAAGATTGACAGTACATGTCCAAATTAGGATGATATGTGACTTGGATGGGAACTTGGAGGCAAAGGTGATGTTCCCATGCACTTCATGATCCATTGGTCAGTAGAGATAATGGGTTTAGGAGATGCTGCCAAATGAAATCTCTGCAAGTGGCTTCTGTATATCCTGTAGAGAGCATACACTGTGGCCATAGTGCACAGAGGGTGATGTGGATGGCTACACCAGTGGATGGAGTATCAATCAATAGTCTGCCTTTGTTCTGAATGGCACTACATTCTGCACAAGGTGATAGCGCAAAACTCTTTGGCCATGTTTCTTTCAGGAATAAACAATCTCTAATGAATTTACAGTGGAAGCTGGTTTTGTTTCATAAACCAAAAAAAAACTTACTTTCTTCTGGATATTCTTAAACCAAATTCATAGGACAGTTGCAAGTGAAAATATGTTTACAAATAAGTTGAAACTTAACAAGTGAATAAGTTCAAATTCAGTGAATGCCCAAAACAGGTGGGGGTGGATTGGTCATTTGTACATAGCCTCCCCCATTTCCCTTCTCAGTGTCTTCAATGATCAAGAGAAATGGGGGATATAGTTTTCTAAAATAAAATTTTTAATAATACAATACAATCTAATTTACTTTAAGGTTTTTGATAAATTGTACCCGGACAGCTAAAAATAAATTATAATTTCCCTTTGTGGTATTAGAGATCCTGGACCACCTCGGGACTTTATTTCCTAACACAGGTTAAAAGTGAAAGTCTAAAAATAAAGTGTGAAAATTTCACACAACACAGGTAAGAGCAATTCCTGTATTTAGAATGCTATTGTAAGGGTTCCTGTATGTACTGTTGGACGCACTTCAGATGCTGTTAATATAAAGAATGGATGTGCATAGCCACCTTTGCTGATAATCACCACTTTTATCGTGAATCTAGTGATCATGAAAAACCTCTTCAAATAGGAACGGTTTTGCTTGTTTGTTCGACTTCTACATCTCTGGTATCTGACCCAGATTCCATAGCAACATTGGCAACAATTGGCTTTTTTACATGAACATTTACTTTGAAAATCACAATCTCGCTTTTTTCATTTCTGAACATTGGGCCTCTAGACACAGAAAATACAGTTGTGGGATCAGAAAGGTGGAAGGCAATAATCATCCACTGAAGGCAGTAGTAGCCATTCATCCACCGAGTAGCGCTGAGTCAGAAATTAATTCTAGCAGAGGTAACAGTTTGTTCGAGGAACTTTAACATTCTGGGTAAAATGATGAACTCTTAGCTTATAGGTGCTTTCACAAAATAACTCCTCCATTTAGCATTTCTTATTTTTTACATGGATTCTTCAACAGGACAATAAATATTACCAGATAAAATATTGCTAACAGGTTGGTCTGTCATATTTCAAATCAAAAAGAGCAATAAGGATGACTTTGAAGTCTATGGTATCAGGCAGGTAGCCAGTGTGGATGATCCATGCAAAGTAGATCATCAAACACATCAAATTATTTTTGTGATCTGCCTCATGGAAACAAAACCAACAAACTGCTTACTCTGGGTACAACATCCAGATTTTCCGCAAAGGAGCACAGATAGGGTGGTGGGAGTGAACCCTTCTTTGTTAGGGTCCAGTCAACCAGAAGTACTTGGTCAGGGAAGATAACACGCAGATGAAAACATTTCTGTGGGAGATCAGAACGTTCAATTTAACTTGTAAACTGCTTCTAGAACAATTCAGGAATGGTTTTATGAATGAAGGAACAAATTACTGCGGATGCTGTACTGAAAACAAAAAATGCTAGTAATCACAGCGAGTCAGGAAGCATCCATAGAGAGAGAGCAAGCTAACATTTCTACTCTAGAGGACACTTCATCAGTGTTGGTGTGAAGTGTGGAGGGGGCAGCATTTATGCAATAGTGGGCCAGGGTGGAGTGCTGCAGGAGAAAGGGTATTGATAGAGCAAATTACTCCCCTCCACTATTGCATATGTGCTTCCACACTTCACATCAGCGCTGATGAAGAGTTCTCTGGACTCGGAATGTTAGTTTGCTCTCTCTCCATAATGCTGCTTGACCCGTTGTGATTTCCAGCACCTATTGTTTTCAGTTGTGGTTTAATGAAAGATCTTAACCAATCTCTATGTCAAAGGAACCTGCATATCACATGGTGAGGCAACTCCCTTGTTCTTAATAGTGAGAATAGCTGCCTAATATTAAGTCTTGACTAAAATGGGAAAGGTCTCTTATGATACAGAGGTAGTGTCTCTGGATCAAGAGACCCTGTTTCAAGACCCAATTACTCCAGTGGTATGTTCATCTCTGAAGAGATTAAAAGATGGAAATATGATAGGTTTTTAATAATATTGGTTTCACTGGAAAATAGAATTATGAGGAAACCAAAAACACTTGCGAAACTTTTGTGATGTATTTGTGGGATTTTGACAGTCACTTTTATATCTAAACATCAAAAGTTTTCTGAATCTGACTCTCAGCTTCAATAAAAAGATAATAGCTACAATTAAAAACTTTAATATAGGCCTTAGCCCACAAAGACTGAAAGTGCAGTGGAGCGTACATTTGCTATAACTTAAGCTGCAGGTGTACCACACATTCATTCTCTCTTATTACAGAGAGAGAAATGCACAAGAGAGATGCTTTCAGCAGTGTTAGATTTGGAAATGATTGAATTGGGATGGGAGTACTGAGGCGTGAGATTTATTTTTCTAGCAAGTTCTGAGGCAGACCCAATGCACCAAAGGAAATTTCAATTTTTATATCACTTGTTGAATTTTATAGCATTTTTAGAGTTTATTATATTTCAGCTTTACAAACCAGGAATGGTTTCTCTTGGAAAGATGATAAATATTTTAAATATTAAAACAAAAATACTTGTGGAGGATTCAGTACAATTTCAAAAGATATGATTCCTTGCATGAGTTATTGAGGCTCAGGTTAGCATGTTCATTTGTGAACTGAAATGTTTAGTAACACACACCCACAACAATGCTGAAAGACAATGCATTCTGCATTTACAAGACAACAGGACCCAGGAGAGGGAACGACAAAAGGTCCTCATTCCCAGGACCATGTTTCTTGGGGGCCTTGGCTCTTTGGTCACTGTGCACAGTAACCAATCAGCTGTGTTAATCTTAGTGATTGGCAGGCAGCTCAGCCATTGATAGCTGATTTTCTGAAGAGGTGCATTCATTGGCCCAGTAGGTGGTACCAGATTCCCTAATCCCTCCTACTTTTCAACCTCATGTCAGGCCTCAGGAAGCCCCCAATGACTGTTCTGTTTTTATTAAGAGTTTTCTTCACTTCAAACCTAACTAGAAGCTGCTAGAGCATAAGGTAAGCTATTGTAATGTCTAGTGCCTCCTCTGTAGCCCAGAAGGCCTAACGCAATTTCCTCCCTCTGGTAGTGTATCCCTGGTCAAGGCTCTTGCTAACCAATGCCTTATGGTCTTTACAGAGTGAGAGTGGGAAGGAGTCAGAATGTGGAAGGGTATTTAAAGGTATGATGCATGAGGAAATATTGAAATGTTTGAAAAGAGAAGGTTTTGGACCCGTTGCATCCAATTAAATGAAATTTTTTTTCAGTCTGTGTATTTGTTGTGAAAATGACATTTGTGGAGAAGTAGTTAGCTGGAGATTGTTGGTTTTAGGGTACAAGATATTCAATGTTTGTTACATGTGAGCTTGCTGCTAACAAGCGCAGAACTCTATTGGAGTGTTTTGTTAGGTCAGCCAGGTTAATTCAAGGGTCAATATTGTTCACCGGTCAATCAGTTTCACTCTGAGAAAAATGCCTGAGAAATAATTGTGTTGCTGCCTCCTTCCTTTTCTGAAATCTCTCATCACAATTTGTGAATCGAAAAGCCTTCATTGATGCCAGCTGAGTGCTCTTAAAGTGAGACCTCTGAATCAATGGCAGTATTTTCAAGGGAGGAATAAATCAGTTAGTCATGACTACACCAGTGAGAAACTCTGGGACCAGTAGTTGATGTCGAAAATGACCTCTCAGCTGTAAGCAAGCTTCTGAGAAATATATCCAGTTTTTCTGACTTTACTTTTTGTTTTAATTAAGTGTTAGAACTTTGCAGAGTATCAAACATTATCATTGTTTTGTATATTTAGGATAGTTTATTAATATTAGTGGGAAAGTGGATATAATTGTATGTTTTAATTTCTGCATCTTATGAGTAGGTTTCAGAAATACAAATCTTTACATGTTAACATAAGGAATTTGTGGACCTTTTGTTTTATAAGTTATTTATTTATTAAGAACCCTTTTAAACTCAAACTCAAACTCACCACTAATTCAGGGAAGAAGTGAAGAGAGGAGTCTGTTCACCCTTCCTGATTTGATCGGTAAATTTGTAGTGCTGTGAACATGTCTAATCTTGTGATTTATGAGTATAATCCTTTGGGATATGAATTTTTTTACATGTAAGACAATGGAAGCTATTAAACAAATCTAAGGCAATTCCAATTCAGGGAGTGCTTAATTAACATGGTCAGTGGTAGAGTAGATAAATAATAGATAGGTGGTCCTCCATAGCTTCATGAAGGAACAAGTGAATCTGGTAAGGTTGAAGTTGCACTCAATGAATGTATAAATTATTCAGGTAAATTGTCGAAATCAAAGAATGTAAACAGCAATTGCTAAACAAGAGAAAGTATTAAAGTCTCCAAATACCTTTTCAGATCAAAAGACTAATTAAAGAATTGAAGAAATTTAGCTTGAATCTCTAGCTGGGACTTCCTAAATAGAATTCAGGGAGTTATCGTTTGGGTTTTAATTTTGCAAATGCTCTCTCAAATAGTTGCGGTTGAGGCCTGGAAGCAGCATTGAGACAAATGGAATGAGAGAATCTTTCAGGAGCTGTAGATCAATAGCTAACAACGATCAGAAACTCTGTTTGCAAAGTCATTAAGCAAGAAGGCATTGTGGCCTAAGCTTGAATTGAATATCCATGCTCCTGTGATGCTAAAGGATCTTTTGGCGGGTGTGAGTGGAATGACTCCATTAAATCTCATACCTCAGTGAACAAGGGCGTAATCCTGCTGAGTAAAGACACAGTTTTTGAAGCTTTCTCTTGCACTCGAGGAAAATGCACAAAAACTAACTAACTAGGGGGAAAGCAACACTTAACGTTGTAGGAAAGGCTATGTTGATTGGTTGATAAGTCGACTTTGATTGGTAGAGGTGTCGATTTCAAGAATGGACCACTTTGCTTTAACTGTCAACTTTTGTTTATGTTTTAAACAAGGCCAGTTGATCAAGGCATCATCATGAGAAATTAAACAGAAAATCACTGTCATGTGCTTTGTTGCATTGAAAAAGGCATAGTGCGTATACACACAGAGCAAGGTATTAATGTAATAGATTCCAACATATGCAAGTGACCTACTTGAGCTTGACCGACAGTCTCAATTAGATTGTCAAGTGAGCTTGGAGTATGACACATTTGTGTGTATGAGAAATGAGATATTAACACACAGAGCCCTGTTCTTTGCAGGCAGAACGTGTACACACTGCATGTGTTTCACCGCAACAAAATATGTGGCTGACATTCTCTGCTTCAGTTCTCTGTTAATGGCTTTGATCAGAGTCAATTACTCTTGTTTAAAATTTAAACAGTGTTTGGCAGTTAACTGTTGCATTTCCCTTGTAACGCATCTACCACTAAAAGTCCACTTGTCAACCATAAGCACACCCTTCTCCAGTTTTCCCTTCACTTTGGTATTTTTTGTGAATTGTCCTGATGAGTGCAAGATGAAATGCTTCAATAAAATGTATTTTTTTTCCAGTAATACACAAATTATTTTGACTTATAGTAACACTGTTGAGAATCAAATTGAATCCCAGAACATTCGAATACAACTTGGTTTGTTCCCAGGAGAAGTGAAAGAATGTTCAAAGTCACGGCAAGTATTGGGGGACAGTTAGATGGAAATGACCATAGAGCAGGGAGTGCTTTGTTGGACATTTTGGGCTGAAAAATGTGATTATGAATCATGGTAGTAGCATTTGCTTTGTTTAGCTTTTCTGCAGTAAGTACTTGGTTTAAAATGTGAAATTTTGTCATTTACTTCTAAAATTAATAACTGGCTGTTGAATTTATTTTGAACAGCTAGTGGTCCTCACTCAGACTGAAATGCTCACCACTATGACAGGGTCAAACTTACAAAATAATGATAGTGTAAAGAAATAAGAAATGTCAAGGAGCTGCAGAAAGCTACGCAAGTAAATTAAAGAGATTATCAGTGCAGGTAGTAGAACAAGGGACCTAAAAAAGCAACTGGATGGAATCTTGTCACATGGGATTCAGGGTTATAAGAAAGGTAACTGGAGAATACTGTGCATAAATGGACTAGTTGGACTGAAAGTAGTCTTTTTCATAGTATTCTGTATTCAAGAGCTCTCGATATAAATTAACATGCTCTTATTTGCTTTTTGTTGTTTCCCAGCAACGCCGAAAACCCAGCAAAGCTGAAGGCAAAATGAAAGTCTTTCCTTTCAAAGCTGAGCTTTCCTTTCGACAAAAGTCAAACCAGTTCATTGAAAATCAAGGCAAAGTAAGTCAGATTTTTTTTTGTAGCGATTGCAAATACAATTTAGAGGAGGCTTTGACTGCGCTGTCACTTCTGCTATGATGATTTGAATCTGCTACATATACCAAGAGAATGACTGTCATTTTGATGTATTCATTATCATGCACATGTCCATTTTGTCAATGTGGGAATGTATTAAAAAGAGATATTTGCTGCTTTGATATAAATGTGGATCTCTTGAGAAGAAGTTGTATGTTTGGAAGAATATAATGAGAGAGGTGACAATGGAAATAACCTCTTATTCATCAAAAACTATAATGAAGCTTGCTGTATGTTTTTAGGTATGGCTGTCATGCGTACTCATTCATAATATGTTCCAAGCAAATCACTCGTGCATGGGTTTTTGCTGAGCCTGTCTGAATTGTAAAAATGACGGACCAGCATAGAAATTAGATTCCTCCCCATCCCACACCCCAAGGCTGCATTTCCATATTTTGGGGGCAACATGGGATCAGGTTGGGATTTGCGCATATTTAAATCACCAGCTGCCTCCACTGAAGTGGTCTTTTACTATCATTGTAGTCTGAAATGCAGATTAGCCCTAGGAAGAGAAGGTTTAAACATTCCTAATTTCTTTGGATAGACAGGGGTGCCTCTTTGAAGGGACAATGTACTTATTTGGATATGTTCAGAGGACACGTCTGAGGGATGTAATGTGCTTTTTGCAATGATTAAAAGTAGGCATAAATATGAGGAGAAGATATGCAAACTCATTACTGTCGAGCTCAATGCAACTGTAAACAGACTTGTTAAAAATCAAATTTCAAATTAGTCAGGAGCATCTGTTAAGGGTATCTCAAAAATGGCATGTCAAAGGGAGCTGTTAAATTGTCAAGGAATTTAAAACTCATGTCAATTTTGATTTTGTTTTTAAAGCATAGCCCTTATTTCTTTCAGTTTGTCTGCTAACATCAAACTAATTTCTTTTAATACTACTGGATTAATGCTGAATGAATGATTTCAAAACAACCCATTATTGCAGTAGGTTGCCTACCATTTGTGAGTTTGATTGTTAGCGACAAGTAGTTATAGACTCTTTAACATAGAAATATGAATTCCAATGTTTGTTATAAGGTGTTCTTGCAACTGAACGCAATGTTTTGTCTTCGATATTTATTTAGTAGGAGGAATGCAAACGTAGCAAATAGGATCTTTGAGTGAGAGTGATTTATTTCCACATAGTGAAGTCTGCAATATACACCTGGTAGTTTATTTGTTTCGAACTTTATTTTATCTCATCTGTACATGGATACATAGGTATGCCCATGTTGGCTACTCAATGGGTTGACATGGTAGATGGAAACGCATGGGTTGGTATGATTTGGTACCAAGTCGACAATTGGGGGTTTTAAAAGGCAAGGGGGTTAAATGGAAGTCATAATGGAGGGTATTTGGGTCCACTGGAGTCGTTTGGGGTTTAGCTTAGCATGAGGAACGATGTGAATGAGGGGAATGAGTTGGGCAATGTATAAAAGTGCCAGGGCTGAGGGCGAGAGGGATATTTCATATGACATTCTATTTATCCAGCTAGTCCTCCTCTACACCTCACTGCTCCCTCAGTTCTTCTGTGGCAACTCACATGACTTCTAATCCAGTGCTGCACCTTCAACCCCTCTCTTTCCCCCTACACCCATTCAACACCAACACCCCTGAAAACATTTGCACAGCTGGGAATTTTCTCATCTCTGCGCACTGAGTGTGGGAGCAAACCTCTGCACCTTAATTTTTGCATTGTACGGTAGATCCAGGAATTAATCTTTTGAATTCAGAATTTTAATGTTCTAGCTTGAAAAGCAACAAGCATAGACACTTAAATTTTTAATAGCCACAGCAAACCTGTCTGCAGTAATCATCAATTATCATTCCAATATTTAACACATAACAGGCTATAAAATGGAACCAAATCACTAGCTATACCTGTTATGTAAAGATATGTAAATATAGAAACAGATGCCAAAGTTTGTTTGTTTTTCCGTTTAAGTAGGAGCAATTTCAGATATAGAAAGAAACATAAAACCAAGGAACTTAATACATTTTCATGTACATAGTGCACAATTTTCAAATGAGGGATTTGGTTTAATTTTCATAGAGCTTTATTTCTCTCTTCCTTTGTTGTAATCCATTTGCAGGCAGACACAGCAACTTTTTTACATTAAGAAATGTCAGCCCATGTTAGTTTAAGCAGATCTGAGGTCAGTGCTGACCATCATAATCCCCAATGGTGTGCTGAGTAAGGTAAAAACATGCAATTTGTATGTTATATAGTGAAGTCCTAATTGAATTTGTTATAAGAACAGAGGAATTAACAAGTGAGTATTTTATGAAGACCACAAAAAGCTGTTTCAGGTAAAAACAAGCCAAACTGGCACTTCTATTGACAAAGGGTCAGTTAGATTTGAAACATCAGCTCTTTTCTCTCCTTGCAGATGCTGCCAGACCTGCTGAGACTTTCCAGCATTTTCTCTTTTGGTTTCAGATTCCAGCATCCACAGTAATTTGCTTTTATTTGGCATTTCTATTAACATAATTAGCTTCCTCATACAGATAGAAGTCACAGAAACATAAGACTATATGAGCTGTTAAATCTGTTCAACCGTCCAATGGGTATGTGGCTGTTTCATGGCATAACTCCACATACCTGTCTTCATCGCATATTCCTAATTTATCAATCTCATAATTTAAGATTAACAGTTAACCATACATCAATTTCATTTGTGGAAAATGGTTCAAAACTTTGATCACACCTTCCAAGCCAGAAGTGTTGCAGATCTCATTCCTGAAAGGGCAGACACTAATTTTTAGACTGAGTCCCTTAGTGTTTGACTGCACAACAAATGAAAGTAGTTTCTCTCTATAATCAATCAATTTCCCTTAACGCTTTGAACACTTTGATCAATGGAATATAACCTTACTTGGTATGATCTCTCCTTTTTAATTTAACCTTTGTGGTCATTCAGGTGCATCTGTGCTGGATTCCGTCAACAGCCAGTATATATCATTCCTACAGTGTGTTGACCAGAATGATTCATAATGGACCAACTGGAGCATTATGTTGCTGTGTTGCTGCAGTAGCAAGGTTATCTGCCACAAGTGAAACTTGCAAAATCAAAGGTGCTTTGTAACCCACAAAGAGGGCAACATTGCTATTGTGGATTTCTTCCTTAAGAGTATAAAGTGAAAGTGGAGGTTTTGTGTCTCCTTTTTTAGTTATATCCATCATTATTGGGCAACAATGAACAAACCTTGACAAACCAGCTGCAGGTCTGCAGCTACACCTCATAAACCTGCTTCTCTCTCCCCCCATCAGGCAGTCAGCCAGGCCCCAGAGACAGACGTAATCTGTGCCAGGAGTTCAGTCAGAGTAGTTCGTGGAGGTTGACCTTTAAAATCCTGTAACATTGACACTTTATAATGTGTCAGCACAGATGTTGTGATTTTGCTGCTTTAGCATCAGTAACAGGAACTTCACCCAAATAGCTAATGAAAAATGGCTGTGTCCCAGCCGACAATTTCAGCTACAACCCCACATTTGATTTAGAGTTTAAAAAAATATATAATAATTCCTGACTGGATTGATTTAAGCCAAGTTGTGGCATGGCCTCATCAAACCACTGAGTGTGGATGGATTTGACTTTTCACCCACTGTTCTACTGTATTTCTGTCACACACATACTACACTGTACTTATTAAGTACCAGGATAGACCAAGTGATAGGTGAGAATTAAGAGTTTCATTTACCAGTGTAAAAACAATAATTGCATCTGTCATGCTAAGAATGCAAGTCAGCATTCATTGCATTGCCATTTATCCAAAATTAAAACAGCCATGAGATAATAACTAGCTCTGTGCTGGACGAACATCAATGTCTTAGTTTTGAAAGTGAATGAAGGCCTAGATTTTATGCTTCTTGGCAACAGATTTGAAGCTGTGGCAAGACCTGTAAAATCCAGTGGGTGGCTTTCCTGCCACTTACTGGCCTGCTCCATCCCTGTCTGCAATTTTTCAGAAGATACAGAAGGCCTCAGGCCTATTTGGGGCCTTGGGGCTACTTAAGGGTCTTGACTGTACTCACTGGTATTTTGCCCATGGTATGGTGGAAGAAGCCAGGTTGTGCAGGAAGCTTGGTAGCTTTAGCTCTGTGGGTTTGTGCCAGACAAATTGGTTTGGACCTCCTCAGCCAGGCACCTGGTACCATCTGAGATATACAGCTAAAGATTGTCCGGCAAATCTGCCTGAGGTACACTTGCTCCTGAACATTAAACCTCAGCCCATTTGCCCTATTTCTGGCTCCTCTGTAACCAGTGATATACTCAATTAGTGGCTTGCGTTACAGAGAAGTAAATCATGACAGATAAACTCTCTCTTTCACTCTGTCTTTCTCCCTCCCTTTGCTTTTCTCCCACGTCTATCTCTTTTGAGCCCCCTCCTGCTTTTCTCTTCCTTTCTTCTATCCTCTCTTTTCTTTTTAAACCGATCTAACCAATTGGTGCACAGCTGTTTGAGACCATCCTGCATTGCAGTGTTGGGTTCAGTTACTGAGTAACTCATTTCTATTCTTCTTTGGTCACAAACAAAAACAAAGTAAATTTACACGGTCAGTATTAGAACTGTCTTCAGAACTGAAGTTCACTGGACTTGCAACTTTAATTCCATTTGTCTTCCCACAGATGCTACCGGATCTGCTGAGTTTCTCCATCAATTTCTGATTTTGTTTCCTTTTGATTTTTAAGCAAAATACAAGCGCATCATTATTCCCAACCCAACAATGACAGGCACAATAAGTATGTACTTGACCCACTCTTGTTCTGGTAACCTTCTGGACACTCTGGAGGCAGGAAACGTGTGATGGGTGAGTCCCGAACCAGAGGACACAGCTTAAAAATAAGGGGTGGGCCATTTAGGACAGAGATGAGGAGAAACATCTTCACCCAGAGAGTGGTGGATGTGTGTGGAATGCTCTGCCCCAGAAGGCAGTGGAGGCCCAGTCTCTGGATTCGTTTAAGAAAGAGTTGGATAGAGCTCTCGGGGATAGTGGAATCAAGGGTTATGGAGATAAGACAGGAACAGGATACTGATTGAGGATGATCAGCCATGATCATAATGAATGGTGGTGCAGGCTCGAAGGGCAGAATGGCCTACTCCTGCACCTATTGTCTATTGTTTATTGAAGTAGGTGTTCACTCAAGTATCACTTCTTCTTGGTGACAGGTCAACTTTTCTCGTGTGATTCTCAGCGTGTTTCATATTTATATGCAATAAGCCTGGCTAATCTTGTTTGCATGATAGGGTAGGAGAATAATACCTGAAAGGATTGAAGGTCCTTGTGCCATGATTCATAGAATCAGAAAATCACATCGGTGCAGAAAGGGGCCATTCGGCCCAGCGTGCTTGTATTGGTTCTATTACCTCATGTTTTTCCTTGTATCCCTGCACACCATTTTCACCAACTAAATATCCCATGCCATCTTGGATTCCGATTGGATACTTGCAAGGCAACTGGGTAGATGTGCAATCTTTACAAACTAGAGGCATCACACATGCTGTCTGACTGGAGGCCTACAGCTAAACATTCTGACACTACCAGCTTTCCTTGGGAGCCATGCCTCAATTTCCCCAGGCAGCCTGCCCTAATTCATCACTCAACCTCTTCCAATTCCCTGGTCAGCCTGTCCTGATTTCCCCAGGTCAAACTGCCTGTCTTCCCTGGTGTGCTTCGCCAGTTGTACCTTTCTTGTATGGAGTCTAGAATTCAGAGCAGGTATTGCTCACTCTCATTGAGAAAAGGTACTTAATCCTGGTGAACTGTCCTTTAGTGAGAATATATGACACACCAAATGAATGTAAAACAACTCTCTGATACCTGCTGCTGGGAAATGTGACCTGCCATTAATGATCCAAATGCTTTATTGCCAGCTTTCATCCTGCTGTCAGGAATCTGATTTTGGCATCTCATTCAATTAAGTTCCCCCACTTTCCACTCCCAGCAGCCGCATAATATGTCATGCAATAACTTTCAATATTTTCTCAATGAAAAACAATTTACAGATTTATATTTTTAGAATCAAGAAAAATATAGTGGGATCATACATGAGCTCAAAGCTCTTCAAAATTGTTGAAGTAGGTTTGGAGTGTAATGGCCTTTGTAACATGGAGAAAGGTAACAAGTTTTTTTTAACAGAATAATGCATGAGCATCTTTGAGCTAAATGACCAGATAACCTGGTTTGATGATAATGGTCGAAAAATTGACGAGAACAAAGGAACTCTCTCTCCTGTTTTTGAAATGGTACTGTGGGCTTTTATATTCATCTATGAAGATAAGAGAGGACATAAAAAAAATCAGGCACTTGTGACAGTATAGCAAATTCTCTATCCCACTATGGCATATTGAGTTGGTGAAGATGTTGGAATCAGTCAATATTTTGACGTGGATGGGATGTTACCACTTCAGCCACGTCTGACATTTTAAAGTTCGTAATAAAACTGAAAGAATTGTCATCTATGCTGTGATAGGAAATCAGTGGTTCAAAGAACAAGTATTACAAGTTGTACTCATCATTCACTTCTACACATTCTTGGTAATGATTTTAATAGGGCAAATTCTGAAATTCATCTGAAAAGAATAACATTTTTCTCAGATACTCAATTCATAAAATTCATAAGCTTTTAATTAATTTGTATCTATAATTTTTAATAGTTGTAACAGCAATTTTTTTCCCTGTACAGAACGTTAAACTTGACCACAATCTGATGCAATGAACATATGTTAGAGTTTGGGGTGTAATCAAAACTTGCATTTAAAGATAATATGGTGAAATTTCAGTTGGGGTTGATTTTGGCCTTCAGATAGCTAGCAGTGCAGCTAGAAATCAGAATTATGAAGCACCACTGAAGTAGGGCCTTGAGAGTCATTTAACCTTTTGAGGGTGAGATGAGGATGTTGATCAGACATCCAGCATACCTTATCAATTACAAGAGGACGAAGCTCGACTGGCAAGTCGTGGGAAATAGGGGAGGAAATCCTAACTGGTGGTAGTAAGTGGTATGAGAAGGACAATTAAGGAGCAATCAGGAAGAAAGTAGGGGATGAATCAGTAAGAATAGTGTAATGGTATGTGGTTAGGGGTGGGCTGACTCTAGGCCAAGAATGGAAAGGAACCTTGAATATGGGTTAGACTCTTATTTGCATGAATCTGTCATAAGTTTTAGATTAAAGATTGTGAACTCCTATACTAGAACCTCAAGTTTAAGGTAGAAGGTCTCTTCTAGCATGCAATGTGAGAGTGAATGCCACCTGCCATATATGACTCCCAGGTCCTAAGTGTCCATCTGTGAAATAGTCATAGCACCAATAAATGTCAAGGTCAGTGGTTGCCATTAAGCAGAGAGTGCTGTATGTGGATCCATGGTCATGTCTAGTTCTCCGTGTGCATGATCAAAAGTTGCAGGCTGCAATAGAACTCTGGTCTTGCTCACTGTGTTGTGCTCTTCAACTATCAGTTTCAAGCCAATAGTTCAAGAAAATAGTCCAGGCAATGACCATTACCAATAAGAGGCAATCTAACTCTGCCCCTGGACATACAATGGTGTTACCACCACTGAATCCTCCACTATGAACAAACTTGGAGTTTCCATTGTCCAGAAACTCAACAGAATCACTACATAAACGCAGTGGTGGAGGCTAGGAATACTGCAATGAATAACTCCTCTCCTGACTCTCCAAAGCCTGTCCATCATCTGCAAGGAACAAATCAGGAGTGTGGCAGAATACTCCCCATTTGCCTGGATGGGTCAGCTCCAACAACACTCAAGAAGCTGGATACTATCTAGGACAGAGCAACCTGCTTAATTGGCACCACATCTACAAGTATCCACTCCCTCAACCCCCGACACTCGGTAGCAGCAGTGTGTCCTATCTATAAAATGCATTTAGAAGATTCCACCAAAGATCCTCTGAAATCATCTTTCAAACCAATGACCACTTCCATCTTGAAGGACAAGGGCAGCAGATACATGGAAACACCACAATCTTCAAGTTCCTCTCCAAGCCACTCACCATCCTGACTTTGAAATATATTGCCATTTCTTCACTGTCACTGGGTCAAAATCCTGGAATTCCCTTCCTAATGCCATTGTGAGTCTAGCCACAGCATGTGACTGCCCTGGTTTGAGAGGGCAGCTTACCACCACTTTCTCAACGATAACGGACATTAACTACTGGCCAGCAAGAGACACCCATGTCCCATGAGTGAATTAAAAAAACCTGAAACTACATTTGCCATACCACATTAACTTAAATTAGCTATTTTAGCCTTCCTATTGAATGTAACAACATAAAATACTTCTTGCTATCTTGCCAGCATCTGAAAAATTAATTAACATATAACATTTTCAAAAAATGACTCAGTTGTTCAAATGTACATCAAACTGTGGGGTGATTAATTCAGTGTTACCGTGTTTATATGCCCAACACATGGAAGAAAATTTGAGGTGACTGCTCATGACTTTTCCTCCAGTAAAACCAAAATATCAAAAGCTGTTATGAAACTTTTTTGCATTCATAATTACAAACATTTCAAAAAGATACTTAACACAAAATCCATAGTTTTTCTAATTTGATATAATAATGTATACTATCCATTTGATATTTAACTCAAGAAGCCAAACTTCAGCTTGGATTGCTAACCCAAATTAAACTCTGCTTATTTATATTAGGATAATCTCTTTAATAAATGGAGTTTCTCACAATTGAGTGCAAACATTACACAGTAATGGTATTTAGTGGTGAGCAGGCTAAAGATGTTAGTATTTATGAATGGACATTACTGCTTAAAATAAACAGAGCTGTAAGAAAAAACCTAATGTTTCAGGTTTTTTTTGGAAATGAGGTGACCACATGTTCTCAGGTACTTGTCTCAATGATAATTTCCAATAAACTTCCATAATGATTCAGATCTATTCTATGACCTCAGTCAAACCTCTTTGAATTTGCCACTGCAATATGACCTGGGTTTTGTCTAACTAATATTAACATTGCAACATTTTATTTATATATTGTAATTAAACGATGCAGTCTTAAAATAGAAAATGCTGCAAGTGCAAAATATGAGCTCCTTTCTTTTGTTACTTGTGCTTTTTTGAGTTGAACTCTTTATGTAATTTAGAATCTGAAGGCAACTTAACGTTAATCAGATCAAACATTCAGGGATTCCTTTAAATATTACAGAGAATTTCTGACTTCATAAAACAGAACCTAAAATTGGTATCCTGCTAATATAAACAAGATTTGAAGTGTAACATGGTGCATTTTTGAAGTCTTGAAGTTTTGAATAGATACAATATGAACTTTAAGCGTATATTCAGTAGTCACTTAATCAGAAAAAAGAGCCAAGAGGTCTTTTGGGCTGGAAATTGTTTTTATCTTCAAAATGAATTAATCCAGTCGTTACTACATAGGCACTTGCAAGTTTTCTTTATGCTGCAGAATTTACACTTCAATGAAAATATTAAAATAAGGCAAACCCTATTTTGTTAACGTACAAAGACAGTGTAAAATGTATTTCAGAAAGAGAAAGATATAATGAAACCAGTTAGCTAACTGTTATTTTAATGTAAAATAATAATTGTGAACTGAAAAACGTGATCTTTGAACTGTAAATAATGAAAATGTGTGTAAATTACTTTATATAAGAAACCGACTGCAAATATGTTTGAGTTAATAATTCTTTTAAATTGAGCTATTGACTTAAAAAGAATTGTAAAAGTTGTCATTCAAGACAGAGACAAGTGTGGCTGCTACCACATTTCATAAAAAGATGTCAACTGTTCTGAAACCAGGAATAGAATGACGTCGTCATTCATTGTACAACAATCATCCATTGTGTATGTTATTGATTTGGTTATCAATTAATCACATTTTTTCAGTGAGTATTATTTTGCAAAAGAAGATTACATGTCATTATCACATGCTTTAACATGCCCCTTCAAAAATAATACTGTTATCATCTCTGAATAACTAGTTTTTACATCTTTAAGTAGTTTTCTATTGCAGATTCAACAATATAAAGTATGAAATTTAAATAAGCTAAACAATATCAAGGTTAACTACTTTACAATTACAATTTTGATTTTATAAATTAGGAATTTGATATGGAACTCGATGAACAAAACAAGAACAATATTGTTTTCTGAAGCTTCTTTCTTATCAACAAAGTGAATATGGAAAGCCCTTCTAAATCACGTTCATATGCTTTATTCCCCCGAAGAATATCCTTTTTTAAATGACCAGTAAAGAATGAACATTTTATCATCACAGATGTTTAGGTTCTGAACTAACCATACAAACTAACCTGACCACTGATGCTTTCAATTCAACAATAATGTTAACAAAATACTATGTTTGTGCAAACTTTTCATGAAATTTAACTACAGATTTTTAGATGGCTAAAATAGCACAGCAACAACGAGCAGAGAATTGAAAAAAATATTGTTTTACTGTAATGCTTTGCTAAACATTAAATCTGAACTGAAGGTTGCACAGATTTAAAGGTATTTTGCTGTATCATTTGTTTAAAAAGCAGTAATTTTTGAAATCATATTTGAGCCAGAGATTTTTCACTTACCTGTTGTAGCTATACTTTTAATAGCCTTATGTGATCGTGTCATTTGTGCTGCTTTATAAGAAAATGTGTGGTCGTCAGCCACTGACCACTGTCATACAGTTTCCTGTGACGGAGTCAGTGTTTGAAATGCAAGAGCAGGGCCGAGGAGAGCTGACCTATACCTTTGGTCAGTTTTACACCGAACCTAATTAAAGTATGCGATATCTAAGCTTGCACCACAAAATTGCAGGTGATTGAATAATGCAGCACAAAACATGTACTTCAAAGGCTCCCTTAATAAAATCAACACACAGCAACCATTGAGACACCAGCTACTGTTACTCTTCATTATATTTTTAATGAAGTCTCTTGGCAAATGGCATGGAGGGTTGTTTTCTTAAAATCTCAATTGCAGAAATAGAAACATATGCACCCGTTGTTAAATGGGCGAACTGAACTGCTCTGTTTTATAGGTTTGATCTTGGTCCAGGTCTAAAAGACACGTACTAGTTTGACAGAATAGAGCTTTCATCTTTGCCTTGCAGTGCAAATGCAATTCAGCACCTTTGTTGTGCTCAAAATACAGGGTGAGGTTGCCAAAGGAAAAGAGATGTATTATTTTCATATTGTTTAGTGGTTGAACAGAGAGATCCAACAAAGAGTAGCTGAGGTACAAGCAAGAGGAGCAGAGGAATGGCAGCTTCGTTGAAGCTTGAGATTTGGTGAGGGTGAGTCAGAGTGAGTGGAGTGGATTGGGATGGAGAGAAGTGGAAGAAATGATCAAAGGGATGATAGAGGGAGGACAGGTAATAGGATATATAAAAAATTTTAAGGATGAAATGGAGATGGATGGATTCAGAGAGGGAACTCATGCAGATCCTCAGGAGAGAGAGGGGCTTTCCAACTGGAGACTGAAGGGGTCCCAATTCATTCATTCATTTTGTCCAAAGATGGTGACAGCCAAGCAGCACAGTCGGTGGTCTCTGAGCCTGTTGCTCATTTCCCTGCAGTGCAAGGGTTTATCGATTGTGCACTTAGGCACATTACAGGTCCTTGGGTCCAGTCAGCAACATTCTTGAAGATTAAATCGCAAAGACTTTAATTTTTTTTTGAACGTAGAACTGATGTGGGTGACTCTGAGGCAGCAATTATGACGTGTGGATTTTACACCATTCCCGAGACTGTTATAGGCTCCATTCCAGCTGATGGCTGGACCCCCAGTAGTCCTGCTTGATAACACTGGTGAGGCCTGCAGAAGAGAGATACAATCAAACCCCACCCTCCACTTGCTGAAAATGGCCTTCGAAAGCCTTGCCTTGCCTGGAGCGGCTCTATAATATGTATCCTGGATGGGATCATAAATAGTTATGCTGTTTTGTACCCTGCGCAAAACCCATCACGCAATATGAATATCTGTTACAACAAAATGAAAGTGATGAATATCAGTCCTCCTATAATGAAGGTGAGTCAGTTAAATTTGACAAAGATGTCATTGAGAGATGTCCCTTGTTTACCAGGGACAATTTTAGATACACACAGTGTGCCTAAGCATGACATGCCTTCATGCTATATCAGCCTATTCCTGAACTCCATGGCTTTGATGGGGCATAATCTCCCTTGCAGAGATACTCTAAATTCTCGACTAACAAGAAAACAACAGGGACTAGAACCTTATCTCATCCGCTTGCTAGTGAGAACTGATAGAGGACATCTGTGCCATACTTGAACAGACATCCACCATAGAGTCATACAGCATGGAAACAGACCCTTTGGTCCAATTAGTCCACTCTAAGAGTGTTCCCAAACTAAACTAGTCCCACTTCTGTGTTTAGCCCATATTCCTCCAAACCTGTCCTATTCATGAACTTATCTAAATCTCTCTTAAATGTTGTAACTGTACCTGCATCCACCACATCCTCTGGCAGTTCATTCCACACACTAACCACTCTGTGTAAAAGGAAATGTTGCCTTTCATGTCCTTTTTAGGACTTCCCCTCTCTCCTTATCTATGTCTCTCATGATTTTATAAACCTCTATAAGGTCACTCCTCAACTTCCTCCACTTCAGTGGAAAACGTCCCATCCTATTTTTAATAAATCAAACCCTCCATGTCTGGCTACATGCAGGAATGCAGTTCTGAGGAAGGGTCACCGGAACCAAATCATTAACTCTGATTTTTCTTCACAGATGCTGCCAGACTTGCTGCAAGAACAGCATTTGCAGTTATTTCAGTTTTTAACCTGGGCAAATCCTTTTTATCTTGAAACGTCTCTACATTAGCATTGTCCTTCCTATAACAGGATGACGAGAACTGCATACAGTCTACCAGGAGAGGCTTCAACAACTTCCTATACAGCGTTTAGCATGACTCCTATACTTAAAGGTCTGAGCAGTGAAGACAAACATTGAAGCTAAACACCTTCTTAACCACTCTGTCTAACATCAGCTTCCAGTGATCAATTAATTTGACCCAGTTCCACATTTTGCAGTGCTTTGAATGCACCTAAACCATTTCAGTTATTCATGTTGTGATTAATCTTCGCACTGTGTGGCTCAGTTGGTTAGCACTGCTGCCTCACAGCACGAGGGTCCCAGGTTCAGTTCCAGCCTTGGATGATGTCTGCGTGGGTATTCCTCCGGGTGCTCCGGATAAATTGTCCCATAGTGTTAGGTGCATTAGTCAGAGGGTAATGGGTCTGGGTGGGTTAGATTAGATTAGATTAGATTACTTAGTGTGGAAACAGGCCCTTCGGCCCAACAAGTCCACACCGCCCCGCCGAAGCGCAACCCACCCATACCCCTACATCTACCCCTTACCTAACACCCTAACACTACGGGCAATTTAGCATGGCCAATTCACCTGACCTGCACATCTTTGGACTGTGGGAGGAAACCGGAGCACCCGGAGGAAACCCACGGGGAGAATGTGCAAACTCCACACAGAGAGTCGCCTGAGGCGGGAATTGAACCTGGGTCTCTGGCGCTGTGAGGCAGCAGTGCTAACCACTGTGCCACCGTGCCGCCCCGAGGGTCTGTGTGGACTTGTTGGGCTAAAGAGCCTGTTTCCACACACTGTAGGGAATCTAATCTAATCTAAAATCTCCTTTCCCATGTACCAAATGGAGGGCTGGCTGAGGCTGCATATTAAGCCATGTGCCATAAACTGTTTGCAACAAAATGGCAAACTTGCATGAATATTCAACAAGGGTTGAACAGAAACACAGAATATCTTTCACAATAAATACATTGTCCCTGTTGTTATGTGTACCTGTGGTGAGATGAATTCTCTTTTTGCTCCTGCGATTAGTTAAAACAGTCCTTTTTGAAGGTGTGATTAATATGCAAGTGGACGTGGTTGCAACTTTATGAAGATCTCTTAAATTCTCCAAAATGAAGGAGATGTTTTATTATAAACTTATTCGTGTAAAGTGTTACATTTAATAAAAATGTAAAGCTGGTCCGAAATCTTACACATGCATACACATATGCAAAATATTTTGCTAATATGCAAAACAGAACAACTTTATGGATAGAGGAAGTGGAAGTGAAAAAGCCAAAGTGCATGTTTTCAAAAATTATATATTCCAAGAGTCTTTGAAGTTTCAGTGGTCTTGCATTTAATATAAGTTCATTGTTCTTCTGAGCACAATGTTTCTTAAACAGCAATATGTCCTTTCTGGAGTAGGTGCTATGTCCCTTCACATTCCTTTCATTTTTAAGTTATCTATTTCTGTGATGTATGCCAACCAGTAAGAGATGAAGACTGAGTTTTTAAAAAAAACGGTTGAGGGGAAAGCTGCTGTATTTCCATCATGCATGTCATTCTGATATTACTCTGTAACCAATAGGCCAAATTATAATCAAAGATAACAAACAACAAAAAAAGCTGGAGAAACTCAGCAGGTCTGACAGCATCTGGGGACAGAGAGAAACCGAGAAAATATTAAAAATCCATTTGACTCTTCAGAACATCTAGCAATGTCTGCAGCTAAAGTTACTATTGTTTATTGTCCATAGGCTTATTTCCCACAAAATTCAACTCCAGGCACGTGTGAAATTCTGCAGGGGAACTCCCCAGGCAGTCATTTTAAAACAGTCTCCTGGCTCATTTAACACTTTATTTCAAATGCAAGTCCCATATATTAAATTTGTTGATGGAATTATGTAGAACTGAGAGAAGACGACATTCATTCGAGTGGCACAGTGGTTAGCACTGCTACCTCACAGCGCTAGAGACCTGGGTTCAATTCCCACATCAGGCAACTGTCTGTGTGGAGTTTGCACATTCTCCCCGTGTCTGCGTGGGTTTCCTCCGGGTGCTCCGGTTTCCTCCCACAGTCCAAAGATGTGCAGGTTGGGTGAATTGGCCATGCTAAGTTGCCCATAGTGCTAGGTGAAGGGGTAATTGTAGGGGAATGGGTCTGGGTGGGTTGCTCTTCGGAGGGTCGGTGTGGACTTGTTGGGCCGAAGGGCCTGTTTCCACACTGTAAGGAAGTAATCGCAATTTCAAAAAAGTAAAAATTTTATGAAGTTGATTATTAAAAGAGAATTAATATCTACGTGGAAAGGAAATATTTGCTGTCCATTAGGAAAAGCATTTGGGCAGGATTGTGTGGATAGCTCAATCAAAGAGCCATCACAGGCATGATGGGTTAAATGATCACCTTCTATACATGTGATTCTGTAACCCATGATCAAATTCAACAAAATAGTTAAATGGACGGAATGAATTTTAGTATAGCAGTAACAGTAATAACAGGATAAAGCAACAGAATAAAGAGAATGTGTGTTTGTTGTTATTACTTTGCTTTATGTGCATGTAGTAAACAGTTCCTAAATTTTATTACTTTATGCAATATACCGTTAAGAATTTGTGTGTTTATTTGTTCCTTTAATGTTGCATGGTTACGTGGAAAGCAAAGACATTATCATGCAATTGGTGCTGAAGGTCTTCACATATCACATTACTTCAGCCTTATAATCATGACTATCTGCAAAAGGAACTCCACAGGGGAGAGTAATAAGAACAGAGCATAAAATATTCTACCGCAGTTTGACTGCGGCAATATCTGCCAAAACGTACAGTACCACAACAGTAGAAGAGGAAGACAGCAATTAGAATTGTCAATCAATAAGAGGGGAGTGGGGAACGGTCAGTGGGGGAGGAGCTTATGGAGGCCAGGGGTGAGGGTGCTGGGCAGGAAATGTAGATAAACTCTCAATGAGATTGGGTACAACCACAAACTAATACACCTACCTGAAATGCAAAGAGAAATTGCTGAAGAAACTCTTTAGGTTTAACAACATCTGTAGGACAAAAGCAGAGTTCACGTTTTGAGTCTGGTGTCTCCACATCAAAACTGCAATACTTTAAATATGAACTCTGCTCTCTTCCCATAGATGCTGCCAGACCTGTTGAGTTTCTCCAGCAATTTCTGTTTTCATTTCAGATATGAACATGGCTGTGTTCACTGGTCTGGGCTAATCTAAGTTTTTGATGGAAGGTATAAACATTCTAAATGAGGTGCAGGATGTGGTGAGAGGTGGGAAGGATGATTCTGGTGAGCAGGTTGTTTTGCTATTTGGGTGTGAGGGACTAATTTTCCTCAGTCCTTTGGGACATATGAAATGTACTAATAGGGTGGTGCAGGAATCATCCTTTCCCTGAGTAAAGGAGTTAGCAGGATTCCAAATGCTCATTGCATTAGGAGTTTGACGGGGCTTCAAAATGTTCACCAAGTTTAGGTTTGGCCTCCCTAGCTGTTAGTGGAGAGTATAGTTCAGACTCTCAGTGATAGTCATGGAGCCCTACAGCACAGAAACAGGCCCTTTTGGCACAAACTGGTCCACACTGACCAAAATGTCCATCCATGCTAACCTCATTTCCCTGCACTTGGCCTATATCCTTCTAAACCTTTCCTATCCGTGTTTGTCCAAATGTCTTTTTAATATCGTTAATGTACCCACTTCAACCAATTCCTTTGGCAACTCATTCCATATGTGTACCACCCTCTGTATAACAAAAGTTGCTCCTCAGGTTCCCATTTAAGCTTTACCCTCTAACCTTAAACTAATGCCCTCTAGTCCTCAATTTCCCCAACCCTAGGGAAAAAGACTGAGCGCATACACCCTATCCATGCCCCTCATGACCTTATCCACATCTGTAAGATCCCCTATTAGTCTCCTGTGCTCTAAAGAAAAAAGTCCTAGCTTGTCCAACCTCCCCCTATAACTCAGACCATTTAGTCCTGGCAACATTCTTGTAAGTTTCAAGTTTAATAACATCTTTCATGTAGCAAGATGATCAAAACTGAACACGATACTCCAAGTGCAACATCACTAACGTCCTGTACAACTACAATATAACTTCCCAACTTCAATACTCAATGCCCTGATTGATGAAGGCCAGTATGCCAAAAGCTGCCTTCACTGTCCTGTCTACCTGTAACTCTACTTTCAGAGAACCGCGAACATGAACTCCCAAAGTTCCTCTGTTCCACTACATGCTTTAAGGCCCTAACATTCACCATGAAACACCTACCTTGATTTGACTTTCTAAAATGCAAGACCTCACACGTATCTATATTAAACTTCTATATTAAGGAAAATATTCTGCTTGGAAGTCTGTGGTGAGTGGTGTTCCACAGGGCTCTGTCCTTGGGCCTCTATTGTTTGTAATTTTTATTAATGACTTGGATGAGGGGATTGAAGGATGGGTCAACAAGTTTGCAGATGACACCAAGGTTGGAGGTGTCGTTGACAGTATAGAGGGCTGTTGTAGGCTGCAACAGGACATTGACAGGATGCAGAGATGGGCTGAGAGGTGGCAGATGGAGTTTAACCTGGATAAATGAGAGGTGATGCATTTTGGAAGGTCGAATTTGAAAGCTGAGCACAGGATTAAGGATAGGATTCTTGGCAGTGTGGAAGAACAGAGGGATCTTGGGGTGCAGATACACAGATCCCTTAAAATGGCCACCCAAGTGGACAGGGTTGTTAAGAAAGCATATGGTGTTTTGGCTTTCATTAACAAGGGGATTGAGTTTAAGAGTCAAGAGATCTTGTTGCAGCTCTATAAAACATTCGTTAGACTGCACTTGGAATACTGCGTCCAGTTCTGGTCGCCCTATTATAAGAAAGATGTGGATGATTTGGAGCGGGTTCAGAGGAGGTTTACCAGGATGCTGCCTGGACTGGAGGGCTTATCTTATGAGGAGAGGTTGACTGAGCTCGGACTTTTCTCATTGGAGAAAAGGAGGAGCAGAGGGGACCTAATTGAGGTATACAAGGTAATGAGAGGCATAGTCTCTGGCTATCGACTCTATCTATTTCCCAGGGCAGAAATGACTAACATGAGGGGTCATAGCTTTAAGCTGGTTGGAGGAAAGTATAGAGGGGATGTCAGAGGCAGGTTCTTTACACAGAGAGTTGTGAGAGCATGGAATGCATTGCCAACAGCAGTTGTGGAGGCAGGGTCATTGGGGACATTTAAGAGACTCCTGGACATACATATGGTCACAGAAATTTGAGGGTGCATACATGAGGATCAGTGGTCGGCACAACATCGTGGGCTGAAGGGCCTGTTCTGTACTGTACTGTTCTATGTTCTAAACTCTGTGAACCATTTCTCGGCCCATTTCCCCAGCTAATCAAGGTCCTGCTGCAATTTCTGATAACTTTCCTCACTGTTCATGATACTGCCTATTTTAGTGTGATCTGTAAACTTAGTAACCATGTCTTGTACATGATTGAGGGTCCAGCAGATAGTCTACATGTTGGCAGTTTGTGTCAATTTGTATGGATTATGGGCTTTAATTTTAAAGTGTTGTGATTATGGTACTGGAAAGGTTTGGATTATTGAATTTGTGAACTTACTCACAGGCAATAGGTAAAGACTTATTTGGCAGGTTCATTTGCAGTTAATTTGACAGGTTAAGTGAATATTGATATATCCATCACAGTGTCAGCTACTTGGATAACAGGTATTGCAGGCAAACGTGGAAACTTTAGAGTGGTCAAACACTTGAGAAAAGGCTAACTGATGTGGTTTGTATTTATGTTGAAAAGTATTACAGTATTCCTCATATGTTATGTCTGAGAAGATCCATTAGAATGTAAGAGCCTAGGTTTCTTGCAAATGAGTGCTCTTCCTGGCAATGTGGGGATCTAAATGGAATTGGAATCAGAAATGGCCTGGAGAAGATCAGAGTCAAGAATTAGGAGCTTCAAACTATTTGGCTGATTCTAATAGTGGCGCATGCAGGAAAGATCTGACTCATTGTTAAGTCAGGAATGCAGGGCTAAGTATATGACACAAAAGGTGAGTGTTAGAGAGCTACAGCAAGGGATAAGAACCATTGGCCAATTGCACCTGTACCAGTTTAAAAACAACCACAACCATTCTGATCTCATTTCCAACGCTTGGCCCATAGTCTTGGAAGCCAAGGCATTGTAATTGCTCATTTAAATACTTAGAATCATAGAGTCATAGAGGTCTACAGAAAAGAAACAAGCTCTTCAGCCCAACTTGCCCATGCCACACAATTTTCACAATTTAAATGAGTCTCATTTGCTTGGGTATGGTCTATACCTATCTGACTTCTGAAGTATTATGAGGGTTGCTGCCTGTACCATGCTTACAGGCAGTGAATTCCAGTTTTCCACTGTAGTCTGGGTTAAAAAAAAGGGTTTCCTCTCATCTCCTCAAAATTCCCTGCCCTTACCTTAAGTCTATACCCTCTGGTTATCGATCACTCCATCAAGTGGTAAAGTCTCTTCCTGGCTACCTCATCTGTGACTCTCATAATTATATACATCTCAATCATGTCCCCTCGCAATCCCCTTTACTCCAAGGAAAACCATTCTAGTCTATCCAATCTCTCCTAGCTCCCTCCACAGCCTGGGCAACATCCTGGTAAATTGCTGCACCCTCTCCAGTGCCACCATGTCCCTCCAGTAATATGGAGAAATAAGTGTTGCAATTATAGGAGATGTGCACCATATGTGGAGGTCTTGTGGTGCAATGATAGTGCCCCCACCTCTGAGCCATGCAAGTGTGGGTTGGACTTCCACCTATTCCATCTCTGAACAGGTTGATTAATGCTAGATGGCATTGTGGCACAGTGGTCAGCACTGCTATCTTGAAACACCACGGATTCTGGTTCAATTCCAGCCTAGGGTGATCTCCTATGTGCACATTCTCCGCACATCTGTTTTTGTTTCCTCCCACAGCCCAAAGATGTGCAGATTAGGTGGATTGGACGTGCTAAATTGCTCCTAGTGTCCAGGGATGTGTAGGTTAGATGGATTAATCATTTTCAATGTGAGGTTTATGGGGATGGGAGGGTGGGGGTGATGGATCTGGGTGGGATGCTCTTCGAAGGTTTGTGTAGTGTCAATGAGCCGAATGGTCTCCATTTATGATTCTGTATGCAATGCTAGCAGCTTTCCCATGCCATAGCTCACAATGATCAGTATACTATTAAGAATATGCCTTGAGTTGTGTATAATTTTGGTGTAGCGGAAGAAAAGACATTTTGTCAGAGGTAGTTTGTACTCATCAGGAAAATTAACAAAAATATCAATTTAAGGGAATAAATTGTACGACAGGAGAGTGCTGATTAGTTAGCAAGTGAACATCAATTGCAGAGGTATTCCCATGGAGGAAGCACGAGAGAAAATAGACAGAAGAACATTTAACTGTAATGCACCTGTTTCCTCCCCCACCCCTCCCCATTTCAACTCAACAAAATAGGCAACGGCCATTCACTGGTTAATTTCTTTGGTTAAGCCGTTAAGGCATTGCCAAATCAGAGTCAGCAACCTGGATTAACATTTAAACAAAGCCTGGCAAATAGCTCCTGCATTGAGAGAAAGGGAGGGGTTGTGTGATATGAAATTGTGTGGCATGACCTTTGATGCTGGTGCAGGTGGGTAAAGGGGCTGAGGTGTTCCCAGTGAGTGGGTATGAGCCATAGATTCCAAGCAGTGTTAGTAGTATGGGATTGGGTGGTCGAGACCAAGGCAGGGAAAATGTGGAAGGCAGTCGTGCGGATGGTAGAATATGAGCTTGGTTGAGGTGGGTGCAGTCACAAGAAAAGGGTGACTGTGAGACGTCAGAGAGAATTTGGTTGTATTTACCCTGGCAGGATGGAGGTCATTGGTCGCCTTATGGCACTGCTGTGTGTCCCTCCAGATAGTTGAGAATGCACTGGTCCTGGTGGAAACCTCAGACCAATATGGCAGGGTCTTGGTGTCGTGGCATTCACTGCTGGCCCTGGTGGTCGTGGCTTCTTCATGATGCCCTCCACCAAGATTTCCGGGTCCCTGTCAACAAAGTGGGTTACAAATACCATCCACAGTGTAGGATGGCTCTGGACCGCCAGTGTTTGGCTCCGTGCACATTGGCCTTTAAAGATGGCCCTGGTGCCAGAGATGGGAGTCTATTCTGAAATATCCCTGCAATTGAGTTATTTCAGCTATGGGGAGTGGCAGATTCCGGCTAGCATTGGACAAGAGGCATCCATAGGACAGTTTGGATAGTAATAAGGCAAATTTAGTTCATGACAGAAAACTTGCTAGGCCTCTGGGAGAGACCTGTCAACGAAACTCAATGAAAGTGATATTCAGCCAAAATATGGTAAGATGCAGCCTTGGGATTTTAAGAGTCTACTTTTTCCTGAGTAACTATTTACTTATGGCAGCAGAACTTTTTGAATTCGCTGGTTTAAATGAATACTTTTAGAAGGTTCCAGATGCAGGGGAATTGCTCAGCAGAGAATTCAATTTCCCAGGCAGTTCTCTCAATCTGCTACACAGGGGATTCCTCAGGCTCCCATATGCAACTCCCATTTGTGCTTCATAAGTGATCATCTGGTCATTGGAACATTCAGGCCAATGCCTATGCGCTGATTCCTATCATTTACTCTGGTCAATGGTAAACAACACAACGTAAGTTCTCTAATGTAGTCAGAGTCTGAATGATGTGAAACTGACGCACGACTGTCTCATAGTGGGTGTAATCACAGTGTAACAAGCATATGAAATCAGTTTTCATTATAAATACGAACATAGGAATTTCTAATAAAAAGGTTGATGCAAATGTGTGAGAAGGATGTGACACAGGATGTAAGGTTTTGTAAATGTTAGATTTTTAATATTAGTCAGATTGAAATAGAATTGTCACTTTCCGTAACAGCATAAAGTGAGAATCATGATTCATTGTAAACTTCCAGAAAGTTGTTCATCTGTTTATAAAACCATCATAACTTATTTTCCTTGGCAACACTGCTTTTTCATGAAGATGGCACTTACTATTCTAAGCCTTATCTATTTAGGAATTTTGAAAGCAAATTTTCTGCCAACGTAATGGGGCAAACTTTCATGATGTGATTATGTGGACCAAATATTGCTGGGGCCATAGTCAAGTTCCTGAGTCATGTGCTCTCTGTCGAAGAAGTGCTGACGATAGAAACATAGCCAATTATGTTCATAGTTCAAGCAAACGTGACACCCTGGGGTTTCTTAGGATGTTGTGAATCAAAGTTGCTTTTAGTTGTGCATTCTTTTTTTCATTCAGATTCTAGGTTAACAATGTCTGAACTGACTGCTGTTATTAACACTGGTAAAGCTGGGGCCCTTCACTTGGCAGTTGTGCTTCGATCTAAAAGAGATCTACTGAAAAGGAATCTGGAGTTAGCAGAATATGTTCTGACTATTTTGCCAGAATTTTAATGGAAATAGCATCAAGTAGGTTAAATTCACTGATTAAATTTTTGACTTCATGTGATCGTGGTAAAGAACTGGCAGTGAATCAACACTGAAATCAAATTCGGGGGTAGATGTAAAGTGCACAATGTTAGGATTTATGATTGAAGATTTACTCTGTGCAATTTTATGTTTTTATTACAGATCTAGTACTACAGAATGCTAGCTTAGTTTCCGCCAGGGCCATTCATTTTCTGACCTCATTACAGACTTCAAAGATGCACAAAAAAGTTGAATTCCAGAGGAGAAGTGAGAGTGACTTACCCTTGACATCAAAGCCACATCTGACTGTGGTATCAAGGAGTCCTAGCAAAGCTGGCCTCAGTGCAAACCAGGGAGAAAACTGTCCACTGGCTGAGGTCATACCTGGCACATGGGAAGATGCTTGTAGTTGTTGGAGGTCAGTCATCTCAATTCCAGGACATCATTACAAGAGTTCCTCAGGATAGCATCCTAGGCCCACCAACTTCAGCTACCTTGTAAAAAAACCTCCCTCCATCACAGGATCAGAAGTGAAATGTTCATTGTGCAATCATCAATGTTCAGCACCATTCGTGACTCTTCAGGTACTGAACTAGTGCATGTTTAAATGCAGGAAGACCTAGACAATATCCAGGCTTGGGCTAGCAAGTAACATCTGCAATACATCAATACCAGACAATGACCATCTCCAATAACAGACGATCTAACCACAGTTCCTTGACATTCAATGGTGCAACCATCACTGACCCCAATTATCAACTTCCAGTGGGGTTACTTAACAACATCCAAGACAAAGCAGCCTGCTTGATTGGCACCACATCCATGAACATCCACTCTCTCCACCACCGACGTTCAGTAGCAGCCATGTGCACCATTTACAAGATGCCCTGCAGCAATTCACCTCGTCTTCTCAGATAGCAACTTCCAAACCCATAACTACTATCATCTAGTTACATGGGAATACCACTGCATTCAAACTCCCATTCAAGAAACCCCCCATTCTGACTTTGAAAAATACCTCCATTCCTTCACTGTCATTGAGGGGGAAATTCCAGGATTTTAATCCAATGTCATAGTGGGCCTACCTACATCACTTGGTCTGCAGCAGTTCAAGAGGTAGCTCACCCCCACCTTATTGAGGACAGTTAGTGACAGACAACAAGTATTAGCCCAGTCAGCGATGCCCAAGTCTAATGAGTAAATAAAAAAACAGCATAATTCCAACTTCATATACTTTAAAGAAAGTCCTGGTTTGTCTTCCTCTCTTGAATCTATCTATCTTCATGTAACATAAAATTAATATTGCAAAATAAGTAAGAAAGACAAAATTGCCTTGGGATCGGAAACAAAGTGCAATGATTAATTTTTTTTCAGGCTAGAATAAAGTTTGTGGAATTTCCCAGGGGCCAGTGTTAGGACAGTTGCTTTTTATTTTGATACATAAATTAATGATTGAGGTCATTGAATGCATGGGACAATTTCCAAGTTTGGGTATATTATAAAATTTGAAAACAATTGTACGCTGTGAAGACTACATTGTAATATGGAGCTTCATGACAATTGCTAAGAGAAAAAAAAAGATTTGCTTATTCAACAAAGCTCCAACCCCAGAAAGAGGACTAAAATATGATGAGAAAATCCAAACAAAAAGTTGCAACTTCAGATACAAAGGGCATGGGAATAATATCATAGAAGTCAAAACAATGGGTAGGACTAGAGAGGCTGTCAGCGTTGTCTGTCGCTAGGCTAGTGACTGTATTTCCAGCATTTTATTCTTTTTGCTTCACTGACCTATTCACCTGAGAAATTGTGGAGAGTAGGAAGTATGAAAAGTGATAGGAATTTGCAAAGAAGCAATTAGCTAAGAAGGGTGATGAAAAGATGACAAGTAAAATGTAACATTTAATATTCAAAGTATGTATTTTTTTTAAAGTTGCTCCTTTATAGTCAAGTCAATATCTCTAACTCTTATTATAAATCTCCAGCTGAGTATTTCTTAATGTGAGCTTATTGCACCTTCTATAGCTTTGCAGATGGAGCTGTGCATGAGTTTCCTCTGTCTCCCTACTTGCTTCCTTCTGGTGTAGCAAATGGTGTAACACCCAAGAAAAATGGGTTTAAGTAATTTAAGTTTACCAAGATGTGCATGTCGCCCTTGAAAAAACATGCTAAAACTGATGCTGTTTGACAGAACTAAGCAAGTAACTTAATAATTCATTTATGCTCAAATTTCCCATTCCACAACACTTCGAACATATTTGGGTAGAATTATACCCCATCAAGTGTAATTGTGTTAAATGACAAAGAGTTTCCCTCTATTCTAAAGAAAAACACATGGGGCTAGAATTACGAGTTTCACCTTGCCATTGGTGGAAGCAGAATTAGTTGAGAGTTAAAAGTATTGGAAATGTCAACATGCCAATTCCTGAACGTGATCCTGTCACTAATGGGTTTACCAGGCGAGTGGGAGGACAGTTGCCAATCCCACCTCAAACCTTAGTGTGGCCAAGTAAACTGATTATGGATTTTATTAATGGAAAGTATTAAGATACTTGCAGGCCACACAGTCTGTATGTGCTGTTGAAAATGGTGAGCATACCAGATGGAAGGCAATAGGTTCAGTGTGGACCAAGTCATAGCCAAGGAATTAGCTGGAGCTTTGAAATAGTTGAATATTAAAAGGGGGAAATCTCAGTCATTGACAAACAGCTGCCCATGGTGTATTACAAATGTTGGTGACAGTAGGCATGAAGTACTCTGCAGTACCCAACACTATCACTCTCCTGACATGACAGAGGCATAAGAATAAGGAGTGAGTTCTAAGAACAATTCAGCAGTCAGCTTTTTAAAAGAAAGCTGTTTTCGGAATGTGGGCATTGCTCATTAGTTCAGCAATTATTGTCCATTCATAATTGCCCTTGACAAGGTACTGGGGAGTTGTCTTGAACTGCTGCATTCCATGCAGCGTAGATGCACTCAGCGTGCCATTAGAAAGGGAAATCCAGGATTTTGACACAGTGACATTGTTTTGAACTTGGAACCAAGTTCCTTCAATGATGGTGTGTGACTTGATAGAGAACTTGCAGGTAGTGGTATTTCTATGTATTTGCTGTCTTCAAATTTCTAGGTTGTAGAGGTCTTGCTGGAGGTGGAGTGTCCACAGTCATTCAGTGTATAAAGTGAGCTGAAGTGTTGCCTGGCCGAATGCCAATGGAAGGACCCCAAGGTATCTCGTAACTCAGAAGATACTGGAAGCTGAGGAGAATTAAAGTGAATTCGTGAGAGCTGTGGCACACATTGGGTTGGGCCCAGCAAAAAGAAATGACCCCTCAAGCTCTTTCAATGTAGAGCTGAACTCAGTTGGAAGTGACCGTTGAATGGGAAGGGTTCTGATGAGATTTTGGGGATTTAAGAAAAAGTATTTAAAAATTATAGTGTTGGATCAATTCTACTTACTTTGCTTAATTCATGCATGGTAAAGAACTTTTGTATAAACCAAGAAAACATTGGAATAATTCTTTCAGTTAATAATGGGAAATTTGATTTCCCTTTTAAAGGTTACTGGTCTCCATGGAACTCATATCTGAGCATTCAGTACATGATAAATGCATGACCAAACACACTTGCTTCCATAGCCAAGTTGAACAACTATAATGGAATAAATTAAGGAACACATGAGTGACGAGTGTCTTGTAAGAGCATGAGTGACATTTTGGGGGCCGCTTGCAAATGTATAAGATTGGTTGGTGTTGGGAAGGAATAGAGGATGGTTCCTGCTCAAGTTTACAAGCATAGGTAAGGAGTTTCTTTTATTTGAGAGTGGCTTGTCAGGAGGATTGCATGAGTATGTGCTCTACACAAATGGCTGAAATATGGGACAAACTGTTCCCCTCTACAATCAACCTGGGGCAATAGGGGCAACCATTAAAGTTCCCAGTGATTAGCCAATCAGCTGTATCAATAGGTGGACATTCCATTGCGTAACGTCCAACTAGTCTTTGACCACAACAAGAACTTCCTCAATGTATGTACTGTTTTTCCTGGCAACTGTAGTAACTTCTTCATCCTCAGTCACTCCAGACTGCTACAGCTGCTTGGACCCAGTCTCTGGATTCATTTAAGAAAGAATTGGATAGAGCTCTTAAAGATAGTGGAGTCAAGGGTTATGGAGATAAGGCTGGAACAGGATACTGATTGGGAATGATCAGCCATGATCATATTGAATGGCGGTGCAGGCTCGAAGGGCTGAATGGCCTACTCCTGCATCTATTGTCTATTGTCTATTGTCTAATACACCCAAATGGACCCGAGGAAACCTGGGATATTTTGTGAAGAATTGACTACCGACCCCTCAACTGGAGCCCCAGGAGACTTGAGGTGGTTGACCTATAACACTGTGGTGGTTGTGTGAAGATGGGTTGGCTACTTGCCTAACATTGAGTAGGCTACAACTATAACAGAAGCCATCCACGGACCAGAATCACCATTTGTATAGATGACTGGACCTTCTCTAATGCACTTGAAGTTGCTGGAGCAGGTAGGTGGGCGTCATTCTGCAATCAGCTGATGTGTCTCCCAGCCATCACGGAGGTCTGCTACACTCTGAGGCATAAACATCCAGAGAGGTGTGAGGAGGATTCTCTGATGGGGGCAAGAGGAGGAGCAGATGCTGGAAGAAGAGGAGGTAAAGGACGTGGAAGGAAGGTGCAAAACATTGAAGTGCAATGGCTGCACAGGGGGATGATCGGAAATTGAGCAGTGCTCAAAGGTCTCTTCAGGAAGCCATGATTGTGAGAAATCCTCTTTTTCAGTAAAATTTCAACTAAGTTTCACTGACTCTGGATGAACGTGAATCTCATTTTGAGCTGCTTGTATGATCAGCACATTGCCTCCTATAATCCCAGTCTTCACCATGAGTGCTGATCAGACTTCCTCCTGATCAGACTTCCTCCTAGTTATTTCTAATTTCCACTCTCTTTTTTTATGGTTATATGTAGTGACCTGCAGAAGGGATTACCCCTCACCTAACAGAGCTTTCTGTCAGACATTGTGTGTTTGCTTGTTTGACAAAGATAAAACCGAATGATGTAACACAATTCTGTCCTCCTATGGTCATTGACTGCTACTCTAATTCATTGCATAGAATCTCCTCAGTGCAGAAAGAGGCCATTCACCACCAACCCTCTGAAGAGCATCCCACCCAGACCCATCCCATTCCTGTAACTCCACTTTTATCAAGGCTAATGCAACTGGCCTGCACATCCCTCACACTATGGGGCTATTTAGCATGGGCAATCCACCTGACCTGCACATCTTTGAACTACGGGAGGAATCTGGAGCACCCAGAGGAAACCCAAACAAACACTGGGAGAATGTGCAAACTCCACACAGACAGTTATCCAAGGCTGGAATCGAACCCGGATCACTGATGCTGTACGGCAGCAGTGCTAACCACTCAGCCATCACGCCACCATATCTGAATGTAAACATTTCCAAGTGATACCTCTTGATTCCACACTATGACTGTCAGGCATACTGAAGAGTAAATGTCCTGGGTAGACCATTTTCCCATGTTAAGAGCAAAATATGCCTTGAGACTCATCAGCTGGTGTGTCTTTTGGAGGCTGAATATTCAGAGGCCTGTCCTGAGAGTTGAGGGCTGACATTCACTTTGCCAGAATCTTTCAGATTATTGGTTCTTTACTCTTTACTGAGTACACGTTTTCTCAGATTATTTCTGCTGCCATCAGTAAGAGCAATATCTCCTCACCATCCCCCCCCCCCCCCCCACCCCTTGCAGCAACATTCCTCATTCCTCTGCCTTATACCCTCCACCATAACCTCCACATCTACAACTGAAAATTAGGAGTCTGCCCTGGATTCTTGGCCAACTGCAGAATGGCCATCTCCTGAAAAAGCTTCCCGTTTGCACTGTTGTGGTGCCGGCTACCCCTTTGTCTCTAAACCTATGTGTTTGAGCTCAGACACCTGGTTGCTTCTGTACTCCCCTCCTCACACCATCGTGCTTCTTCCATGCTCCCCTTACCACCTCCATGCTCTCAGTCTCCTTGTATTTCAACTGGAGAAAAAGTTGTCTGGCCATTTGTTTCTGTTGATGCAGCTCAAATGGCAACACAGCAAATACTTGGCTGAGTTCCAAAGCTCAATCAGCAGGGGTCTCTTTAAGCAACATTAGCTTTGATATAACAATGGAGTTATATCTTATGGTATAAAGATTATATTTTTAATGTTATTATCATATTTGGATAAGATTAAAAAGTATGAATTAGAATAAAATTTCTGTTATTGGTAGTAAGAGTGGTAATATTTGATTGACTTTCTTATAAGGTTTATAGGGCCAGTAATTTCTAAGTACTTTTCTGCATGGGTGTTTTTTTTTCTTTTTTCTTAAGCATTTCTGGTCTTGCATTTAGTATTATATGCTTAACTCATTCTATATGTATTACTATCAATGTGTGTGGGCATGTATTTAGGGTGGGTCAGTGGGGTGTAGGGTGTAAAGTGTAGAATTGGGTGTAAAAGGTGAAGGTTAGAAGGCTTACCATCTTTAAATACAACTCTGAGGAAGTCCCAGAGAATCAAGGCAGGCCTTCTAACTAGCCCAACACGCCCATGTTGATTGAAGCAGACCAGGTGTGGCAAAGGTCTGTGAGTCCAACTTTATAGATCCCTCGTCTTCATGGAAAGCAAATAGTGCATGTGGGGGGAGACTTGTATGGAGCAGATCTGCTGAGTCAGGCACTTTCCGATTGGAGTTTCCTGCCTTGCTATCAAAAAATCAGCCTATGGATCCATTACTTGAATACACCACTGGGCTGTTCATGGAGTGTGAAATTGATATGAAGTATAGTATATTTGCAGCAGCATTTTTGAGTATTGCTGAAAAAAAGACACATTTTCTTGAAGCTTTTTGTCTTTCACTTACAATGACATTTCACAAGAATAGATTTCGAGCAATACTGAAGGTCTGAAAAGCATTTTTATTAATATCCCAACTTGAGTTAAATTACAGATATATCACAATGAAGAGACTACCATCTTGAAATAACTTAATTCTAGAAGTGAGTCTCTCGAAATGTAATCAATTCAAGAAGATGTTGGTTGTTTAATAGGTTATTTTTATTTTATTAGTGAGCAAATGGAGTATACAAGTTAAATTGATAAATATGCTCACGTAGATTTCACAATACATCTCCTGAAATCGCATTAAATATCCCCTGAGCTCTCAGTAGCTATCTCCACAGATTACACTGCGTGATCTCAAATTTTCCAATTTTCACGTACTTAATTGTTCAATTTTTCTTTAGCCTTTTAACTTTTGAAGAGGCAACCCTTCTATTTTAAACTTCAATTTAATCTGAAAAGTTATTAATTAAGATTAAATTAACTTTTAGCTTTAATTCAGTATTTTCTTTTACTTATGTTTGTCACAGTAGGTGCTGCAGGAATGTTCGTATTAGTGATAGCCCTCATTACCAGAGCCACTTTGTAAAATAAAATAAAGTATGATATTTAAAATAAATGTTGGTGTTATTTTAATCTGACTATAAACAGCAATTATTTAGTTTTATTCCACTTTGAACTTTAGCTGCAAATGTACAATTTATTTTACAAAATGCATAGAAAAAGGGAATTCTGATAGATTCACATATTTGAAGCAGTCATTAATTCTTTTTTGTTTTTCGACTCTGAGATGTATATGCCTTTCAATGTTTCAGACCTCTTATGTTGCTAGCATCAATATCTCTTTGTAACTGTCCTTAAATAACTTAAACACAATCTATTGAGCAGTTCAGTACCTTTTGATGGCTGTAGTGGCTAAATAACATGCTCACTTTTCTTAGTCTAAGGTTTCAGTTCTTCAGTTGTAATAGCATTGATTTTGTGTTAGAAATAATGATGAGATTATGAGCACTCACAGTTATTAAGTAGGAAGTCACACAGCAACCAGCAACCTTCAGAAATAACGCTTATACAGTAACTACAGAAATCAGTACACTGCTGTCCCAGTAAAGTGATGTGCAAATGAAGCAAGAGTGATGTGAGGGGGAAAAAAACATTTCACACAGCATGTAGTTAAAATGTGCCTGGAAGCAAGAGAGGCATATTCAATTGAGGCATTCAAGAGGACATTGGATGATGATTTGGCTAGAAATGGTGTGCAAGGATATAAGGAAAGGCAGTAGATTGGCACTAGCCCATGGAGCTGGGGCAGGCATGATGGGCCAAATAATGTCCTTCTGTACTGCAACAATTGGTGATTCTGTGATAGTTGTCCTCCTTGTCCAAAATAGAACATAGAACATTACAGCGCAGCACAGGCTCTTTGGCCCTTGATGTTGCGCACTCCTGTGAAACCAATCTGAAGCCCATTTAACCTGCACTATTCCATTCTCGTCCATATGCCTATCCAATGACCATTTAAAAACCTGAGCTGAAAAATGTGTTGCTGGAAAAGCGCAGCAGGTCAGGCAGCATCAAGGAGCAGGAGAATCGACGTTTCGGGCATAAGCCCTTCTTCAGGAATGAGGAAGGTGTGCCAAGCAGGCTAAGATAAAAGGTAGGGAGGAGGGACTTGTGGGAGGGGCATTGGAAATGCGATAGTTGGAAGGAGGTTAAGGTGAGGCTGATAGGCTGGAGAGGTCCGGAAGAAGATTTGCAGGTCAAGAAGGCGGTGCTGAGTCTGAGGGTTGGGACTGAGATAAGGTGGGGGGAGGGGAAATGAGGAAGCTGGAGAAATCTGCATTCATCCCTTTGTGGTTGGAGGGTTCCTAGGCAGAAGATGAGGCGCTCTTCCTCCAGGCGTCGTGTTGCCGTGGTCTGGCGATGGAGGAGGCCAAGGACCTGCATGTCCTTGGTGGAGTGGGAGGGAGAGTTAAAGTGTTCAGCCACGGGGCGGTTGGGTTGGTTGGTGCGGGTGTCCCAGAGCTGTTCTCTGAAACGTTCCGCAAGTAGGCGGCCTGTCTCCCCAATGCAGAGGAGACCACATCGGGTGCAGCGGGTGCAGTAAATAATGTATGTGGAGGTGCAGGTGAATTTGTGACGGATATGGAAGGATCCCTTGGGGCCTTGGAGGGAAGTGAGGGGGGAGGTGTGGGTGCAAGTTTTGTATTTCTTGCGGTTGCAGGGAAAAGTGCCAGGAGTGGAGGTTGGGTTGGTGGGGGTGTGGACCTGACGAGGGAATCACGGAAGGAGTGGTCTTTCCAGAACACTGATCAGGGTGGGGAGAGAAATCTATTCTTGGTGGTGGGGTCTGTTTGGAGGTGGCGGAAATGATGAAGGATGATACAATGTATCTGGAGGTTGGTGGGGTGGTAGGTGAGGGCCAATGGGTTTCTGTCCTGGTGGTGATTGGAGGGGCGGGGTTCAAGGGCGGAGGAGTGGGAAGTGGAGGAGATGTGGTGGAGAGCATCGTCAACCACGACTGAGGGGAAATTGCAGTCTTTGTAGAAGGAAGCCATCTGGGTTGTTCGGTATTGGAATTGGTCCTCCTGGGAGCAGATGCAGCGGAGGCAAAGGAATTGGGAATATGGGATGGCATTTTTACGGGGGGCAGGGTGGGAGGAGGTGTAATCTAGGTAGCTGTGGGAATCGGTCGGTTTATAGTAAATGTCCATGTTGAGTCGGTCGCCCGAGATAGAAATGGAGAGGACTAGGAAGGGAAGGGAGGAGTGTAAGACGGTCCAGGTAAATTTGAGGTCGGGGTGGAAGGTGTTAGTAAAGTGGATGAACTGTTCAACCTCCTCGTAGTGCTGATACAGTCATCGATGGAGCGGAGGAAAAGGTGGGGGGTGGTGCCAGTGTAGCTGCGGAAGATTCTCCTGCTCCTTGGATGCTGCCTGACCTGCTGCACTTTTCCAGCAACACATTTTTCAGCTCTGATCTCCAGCATCTGCAGTCCTCACTTTCTCCCATTTAAATACCTGTAAAGTTGGCAAGTCTACAAATCTTGCAGGCAGTGTGTTCCATGCCCCTACTACTTTCTAAGTAAAAAAACTGCCTCTGATGTCTGTCTTCTATCTATCACCCCTCAATTTGAAACTACCTCTCGTGCTCTCCACTAATGTCCTTGGAAGAAGGCTCTCACTGCCCACCCAGTCTAACTCTCTGATTATCTTCTATCTCTGTTAAGTCACCTCTCAAACTTCTTCCCTCTAATAAAAACAGCCTCAAGTTCCTCAACCTTTCCTCATAAGATCTTCCCTCCATACTAGGCAACATCCTAGTAAATCACCCATGAAACCTATCCAAAGCTTACGCATCCTTCCTATAATGCAGTGAGAAGAACTGCAAGCAATACTCTAAGTGCGGCCACACCAGAGTTTTGTACAGCTGCAGCATGACCGCATGGTTCTGAAACTCGATCCCTCTACTAATAAAATCTCGCACACTGTATGCCTTTTTAACAGCCCTATGGACATGGGTGACAACTTTGAGGGATCCACGTACATGGGCATCTAGATCTCGCTGCTCATCTACACTACCAAGAATCTTAACATTCATCCCAGTACGCTGCATTCCTGTTAGTCCTTCCAAAGTGAATCACCTCACGCTTTTCTATATTAAACTCCATTTGCCATCTCTCAGCCCAGCTCTGCAGCTCATCTATGTCCATCTGTAACCAACAACATACTTCAGCACCATCCACAACTGTACTGACCTTCATGTTGTCTGCAAATGTACTAACCCATCCTTCTATGCCCTCATCCAGGTCATTTATAAAAATGACAAACACCGGTGGACCTAAAGTGTGCTGGGAAGGTAAGGAAACTGTTTAAATTCTTAACTTAAAATCCTGCAGCCTTTTTCCTGTCTGGGAGCAGTGGGAGACAGAGAGGAGGTGACGTGGAGACCAGGAGGGTGCCAGGAAGGTAAAGACTTGGTATATATTCGGATCTCTCCACTATGCAGGCACCCTGCCTCAATTCCTGATGAAGGGCTTTTGCCTGAAACGTTGATTTTCCTGCTCCTCGGATGCTGCCTGACCTGCTGTGCTTTTCCAGCACCACTCTAATCTAGACATATATTTGGGCAGTGGCCCCCGCCTCCCCCCCCCCCCCCCCCCCCCCCCCCCCAAACTAGAAGAAATATAATCTGTAAGATAAGGTTTTTACTTTTTCTTTTCTTGCAAATATTTAAGTGTACTGTTTGGTTTTAGTTAGTTGATATAAAGGTAAAGCTTACAATGGCAGGGACCTCAGACCTGTGGCATGTTCCTCTTGCTTGATGTGGGAGCTTGATGTGGCTGACTCTTTTACTTGCAAGAAGTGTGTCCAGCTGCAGTTGTAGTTTGACCACAGGACGGCTCTGGAGCTGCGGATGGACTCGCTGGGGGGCATCCGCGATGCTGAAGAGGTCATGGATAGCACGTTTAGTGAACTGGTCACACCACAGGTTAGAATTGCTGAGGGAGGCTGTGAATGGGAGACCAAAAGACAGAAAAAGAGTAGGAAGGCAGCGCAGGTATACAGTCTTAGATACTGTTGGGGGAGATGGCTCACTGGCAGGGCAGCAGTTGCCAAGATCATGGCACTGGTGGGCACTGCTTTTCAAAAAGGCGGGAAAAAAGACTTGCAGGGCCATAGTCAAAGGGGATTCTATTGTAAGGGGAGTAGATAGGCGTTTCTGTGGCCGAAAATGGGACTCCCGGATGGTATGTTGCCTCCCAGGTGCTCTGGTCAGGGATGTCACCGATCAGCTGCAGAGCATTCTAAAAGGGGAGGGTGAACAGCCAGTTGTCTTGGTGCATATAGACGCCAACGATATAAGTAGAAAATGAGATGAGGTCATGAAAGCAGAATTCAGGGAGCAAGGAGAGAAGTTATAAAGGAGGACCTCAGAGATAGTGATCTCGGGATTACTACCAGTGCCACATGCTAGCCATTGTAGAAGTCAAAAAATAGGCAGGATGAATATGTGGCTTGAGGGATGGCGTCGGAGGGAGGGGTTCAGATTTGTTGGACATTGGGACTAGTTCTGGGGAAGGTGGGACTATTACAAATTGGACGGTCTACATCTGAACCAGACTGGAACTAATGTCCTTGGGGGAGTTTTTGCTACTGCTGTTGGGGAGGTTTTAAACTAATGTGGAGGGAGCCAGAAGAGAAGACAAAAGTCAACTGAGGTAGAAACTGGAGACTGTAAGAATCATGAAGATAGCGTTAATAAGTGGAAGAGAAGGCAGAGAGCAGGTGAACGCAAAAGAATTCGTGGCATGTAGTGCATATACTTACTGCAAGGAGTGTATTGGGTAAGGAAGATGAACTTAGCGCTTGGATTGGTGACTGGGTGTATGATGTTATTGCAATCACAGAGACTTGGTTGAAAGAAGGGCATGATTGGCAACTAAATGTTCCAGGACATAGACGCTTCAGACAGGACAGGGAGGGAAGTAAAAGTGGGGGAGGAGTTGCATTGCTGGTCAGGGATGATATCACGGCTGTGCTAAAGGAGGACACTATGGAGGGCTTGAGTAGTGAGGCATTATGGGTGGAGCTGAGAAATAAGGGCACAGTTACATTGTTGAGGTTGTATTACAGGCTTCCCAATAGTCAGTGTGAGGTAAAATAACAAATAGGTAAACAGATTATGGAAAGATGTAAAGGCAACAGGGTAGTGGGTGATGGGAGATTTTAATTTTCCCAATTTAATGTCAGAGGTCTGGATCGGGCAGAATTTGTAAGAAGCGTCCAGGAGAGTTTTCTAGAACAGTATGTCAATAGTCCGTCAAGGGAAGGGGCCATGCTGGACTTGGTGTTGGGGAATGAGCCAGGCCAGGTAGTAGAAGTTGTCGTGGGGGATTTCTTTGGGAACAGTGACCACAATTCTGTAAGTTTTAGAATACTCATAGACAAAGATGAGAGTGATCCGAAGGAATGAGTATTAAAATGGGCCAAAGCCAATTATATCAAAATTAGGCAGGAGCTGGGAAATGTAGATTGGGCACAGCTATTTGAAGGGAAGTCCACATTTGATATGTGGGAGCCTTTCAAAGATAGTGCAGGATGGGCATGTCCCGTTGAAAGCAAAGGATAGGAAAGGCAAGATTTGTGAACCGTAGATGACAGGAGAAATCGTACCTCTAGCCAAGAGGAAAAGGGAAGCGTGCATCGGTCCATGCAGCTAAGACCAGCACGGGCCCTGGAGGAATCTCGGGAGAGTAGGACCAGTCTTAAACGAGGAATCAAGCGGGCTAAAAGGGGTCATGAAATAGCTTTAGTGAGCATAATAAAAGAGAATTCCAAAGCATCTTATTCTGATATAAGAAGCAAATGGGTAACGAGAGTAAGTATTGGTCCACTAAAGGATAAGGAAGGAAGGCTGTGTGAAGAACCTGAGAGAATGGGCGAGATTCTGAATGATTACTTTGCATCAGTGTTCACTGAAGAGCGGGACATAATGAACGTTGAGATTAAAGATAGAAGTTTGATAACTCTAGATCACCTTGACATAAATAGGGAAGATGTGTTGGGTAAGCTAGAAGTTATTAAGGTAGACAAATCCCAAGGACCAGATTGGATCTATCCCAGGTTGTTTAGGGAGGTGAGAGAGGAAATAGCTGGGGCCCTGACAGATATCTTTGTAGCATCCTTAAACACAGGCGAGGTGCCGGAGGACTGGAAGGTTGCTCATGCTATCCCCCTGTACAAGAAGGGTAGTAGGGACATTCTGGGTAACTACAGACCAGTGAGCCTGACATCAGTGGTGAGAAAGTTGCTGGAGAAGGTACTGAAGGATAAAATCTATTTATATTTAGAAAATGATGGGCTTATAAGTGATAGGCAACATGGGTTTATGCAGGGGCAATTTTGCCTTACCAACTTGAGTTCTTTTGAGGAAGTGACCAAGTTGATAGATGAAGGAAGGGCTGTAGATGTCATATATATGGACTTCAGTAAGATGTTTGATAAGGTTCCCCATGGTAAACTAATAGAGAAAGTGATGTCACATGGTGTGCAGGGTATTCTAGCTAGGTGGATAAAGAACTAGTTGAGCAATAGGAGGCAGAGAGTTGTAGTTGAAGGGAGTTTCTCGAAATGGAGAAAGGTGACTAATGGTGTTACACAGGGGTCAGTGTTGGGGCCACTGTTGTTTGTAATATATGTAAATGATCTGGAAGAGGGCACTGTTACTATGATCAGCAAGTTTGCAGATTATACAAAGATTGGTGGAGTAGCAGAAAGCATAAGGGACTGCCAAAGAATACAGGAGAATATGGATAGCCTGGAGAGTTGCTCGGAATAGTGGCAGATGGAGTTCAATCCAGGCAAATGCGCGGTGATGCATTTTGGGAAGTCTAATTCGAGAGGGAATTATACAGTGAACGGAAGAGCCTTGGGAAAAGTTGATGAGCAGAGATATTTGGGAGTTTAGTTCTATTGTACCCTAAAGGTTTCTGCACAGGTGGATAGAGTGGTCAAGAAGGCATATGGTATGCTTGTCTTCATCAGATGGGGTCTTGAGTATAAGAGCTGGAAGGTCATATTAAAATTGTACAAGACATTGGTTCGGCCGCATTTACAGTTCTGGTCTCCATATTACCAAAAGGATGTGGACACTTTGGAGAGGGTGCAGAGGAGGTTTACTGGGAATGTTGCCTGGTATGGAAGGTGCTAGCTATGAAGAGAGGTTGAGTAGGTTAGGTTTGTTTTCATTAGAAAAAAGGAGATTGAGGGGGGACCTGATTGAGGTCTACAAAATCACGAAGGGTATATACAGGATAGAGAGAAGCTTTTTCCCAAGGTGAAGGATCCAATAACGAGAGGTTACACTTTCAAGGTGAGAAATGAAAAGTTTAAGGGGGATACATGCGGCAAGTACTTTACACAGAGGGTGATGGGTGTCTGAAGCGCTTTGCTAGCAGAGGTAGTAGAGGCAAGCACGGTAAATTTATTTAAGATGTGTCTGGACAGATGCATGAGAAGGTGGGGAGCAGAGGGATACAGATGGTTAGGAATTGGGTGACAGATTTAGAGAGTAGACTTGGATCGGCTTAGGCTTGGAGGGCTGAAGGGCCTGGTCATAGGCTGTAAATTTTCTTTGTTCTTTTTAAAACAGATCCTTGCGATACACCACTTGTAACTGAACTCCAGGATGAACGTTTTCCATCAACCACCACCTTTTAGCTCACCAATTTCTGACCCAATTTGCTAAGTTGCCCTCAATCCCATGCCTCTATTTTGTGCAGTAGCCTACCATGGGGAACCTTATGAAACATCTTACTGAAATCCACATACACCACATCAACCATTTTACTCTCATCCCCCTGTTTGGTCACCTTCCCAAAGAACTCATTAAGGTTTGTGAGGCACAACCTACCCTTCAAGAAACCGTGTTGATTCTCCCTAATCAACTTATTCCTTTCTAGATGATTATAACTCCTATCTCTAACGTTTTCCAACACTTTACCCACAACCGAAGTAAGGCTCATTCGCCTATAATTACCAGAGTTGTCTCTACTCCCCTTCCTGAACAAGGGAACAACATTTGCTATCCTCTTGTCTTCTGGTACTATTCCTGTGGACAATGATGACATGAAGATCAAAGCCAAAGGCTCAGCAATCTCCTCTCTGGCTTCCCAGAAAATCCTAGGATAAATTCCATCTGGCCCAGGGGATTTATCTAGTTTCATACTTTCCAAAATTTCTAACACCACCTCCTTATGAACCTCAATCCTATCTAGTCTAGTAGCCTGTTTCTTAGTATTCTTTTTGACCACATTGTCTTTTCCAGTGCAAATACTGACAAAAAATATTCACTTAGTGCTTCCCTATCTCCCCTGACTCCACGCAGAACTTCCCACTACTATCCTTGACTGGCCCTAATCCTACTGTAGTCATTCTTTTATCCCTTATATACCAGTAGAAAGCTTTAGGGCTTTCCCATATCCTATCGTCCATCAACTTCTCATGTTCCCTCCTCGGTCATCCTAGCTCTCTTAAGTCTTTCCAGGTTACCTTGTAACACTCAATTGCCCTAACTGAGCTTTCACATCTCATCCTAACATAAGCTTTCTTCCTCCTCTTAACTTCCTTAGTAAATCACTGCTGCTGTGCTCAACAACATTCTCCCTGTTTGACATACTTATCAAGGACACATAATAGCTATTTCTTCAATAAATTCCACATTTCTATTGTGCCCATTCTCTGTAGTTTCCTTCCCCATCCTAAATCTTGTCTAATCTCATTATCATTGCCTTTCCCCAGCTGTAGGTCTTGCCCTCCGGTGTATACCTATCCCTTTCCATTGTGTAAATAAACATAACTGAATTGTGGTCATTATCACCAAAGTGCTCACCTACCTCCAAATCTAACACCTGGCTGGTTTATTACCCAGTACTAAATCCAATGTGGCCTTGTCCCTTGTTAACCTGTCTACATACTGTTGTTGAGAGTGTGCTGCTAGAAAAGCACAGCAGGTCAGGCAGCATCTGAGGAGCAGGAAAATTGATGTTTCGGGCTGGAGCCCTTCATCAGTTCTTCATCCGGCCTGAAATGTCGATTTTCCTGCTCCTCAGATGCTGCTTGATCTGCTGCGCTTTTCTAGCAACACACTCTCAACTCTGATCTCCCACATCTGCAGACCTCACTGTCTACGTACTGTCAGGAAACAATGAGGTTTTGTACTTGCTATGTCTGTTGGACCACAGGAATAAAACTTATGTATATTAGCTAATTATGTCCAGATCCTTTAAAATTTACCAGTGTCGTATTTTTCCAACAATCACCAGAAGTCCGTCAGAGTTCATTACTGACATTAGCAAAGATCTCACTTTTCCTAGGTATATTTATGAGTTCAATCAAGCCTGCCCTGACTTCTATGTGGAGCCTAATGTAGGAAGTGGAGTTCATGATGTCATCGGAGAAGGTATTGATAAAATTTGAGGGAAGTTATGATGCAGTATTCTCTCTTTCCCCCGTTCACTGTTAAGGTGATGTCAATGCCCAGCCTATCTATGGTACAGTTAAATTGGATCTTAGGTGAAAACTACACAAGGCATGTTTGTTTGAATACACAGGATAGGGGTATGCAATTATTTGTATGGATTTGCTGTATTTATCCAAAGTAGTACCTACAAGTTTTCCCCTTTTTTAAACAGTGTACAGTAGGGTGCCATCATATTCTTACCACAGGCCCTCTTGCATGCTTGCCAATATTTTCAGTCACAAGATTTTTAGTCCATTTTTGATCAGTGTTATGATAAGGATCCCTATTACCATGTCTAAGACCTTTCCTGTGGTTCACTTGCAGTCATCATAGAATCAGTCCTTGGTTAGTTTCTGTAATTGGTAATCTAAAAGATGGAGGTTCCAAGTGCTCTATCTACTTGTTACTGATCCAAGATGAGATCTGTCCCTTGGCTCGTCTGTTCTAGGTTCTGCCTCAACTGTCCTATCATCCACTGCCCACAGATACAACACAGGATACGATTCTGCTGTCATCATCATCTATTTTTTTCCTTGGATGATTTCATTTATTGCATGGTGAGCCTTCTAACACTATTACAAAGTGTTGGCTAGTCTGATCTCCTTTAATTCCCCTTCGGCATCTTATCGATTATCTTGACTCACTTTATCCAAGACATGTTTAACTTGTTGGGTTAAAATCCTGAGTTTATTCTCCAAATGTGCCAAATCATTGCCAAATGCCACAATCATTGTGGGTATGCCTACTCTCTAAACTGTTGCTAAATTATTAATTTTATATGTCTTACTTCACCCCACTGGTCTGGATCTAGCCTTGCACACATCAATTCCTGTTTTATATCCCAGCAATTTTTTTTTTATATTTCAAAAATATGCTTAATTCAGAAAAAACATCTTTGTGTGTGTGTGAGTGTGTGCGTATATATACATAGTTAGAAATGCAGTTTGTTTATGTACACTAACATGTCAAGGAAACACAAACAATTGACTTTTACTCTGTCCAAGCAAATGAAAGACTTTGCTTACATTTCCCAGTAATGTGTTAAATGTTAAAATCTAAGTCCAGTTTCTGAAATTGAGGACAACTGTCTGGCCTCTGAATTGTCTAACACCACAGATACCAGTTCTTGGAGGATGTTGTTGTATAGGATTTTGCCTGAGTATTTTTAAAATTGTTTCATTGAAACTTGGTTAAAGAAATTGCAGTTCTCCATTTTTGATGACCTGGCCTCCCTCAAATACCATTTCATCATGAATTACCTTAATGATTTCTTAAGTCCTTGTGGTTTACCATCCTTGCCTGGGACTGTTCCCTTGAATTATTGGCATTTGCATTCCAGCACGCACTTACAAGCAGAACTCCAGCTGATAACAAACTCGTGAATTTTTCTTGACCTCAGTCTTCAGTCACACAAGGAAATTGCTGCTTGTACAGAAGATGAATGCACATGATATCAGGAGTGAGCTGGCAAGATAGATACAGAACTGGCTTAGTCATAGGAGACAGGGGGTAGTGGTAGAAGGATGCTTGGAGGGTTGTGACGAGTGGCTTTCCACACGGATTAGTGCTGGGTCCTCTGTTGTTTGTGGTCGACATAAATGATTTGGAGGAAAATGTGGCCAGTCTAATTAGTAAGTCTGTGGACGGTACAAAGATTGGTGGCATTATGGTTAGTGAGGAGGATTGTCAGAGGATACAGCAGGATATGGATCAGTTGGAGGAATGGGCAGAAAATGGCAGATGGAGTTTAATCTAGACAAATGTGAGGTGATGCATTTGGAAGGTCAAGTACAGGTGGAAATTGTGCAGTGAATGGCAGAACCTTTAGGAGTATTGATGTGCAGAGAAATCTGAATGTACAGGTTCACATATCATTGAATGTGGCAGCACAGGTAGATAAGGTCGTGAAAACGGCCTATGACATGCTTACTTTTATTGGAAGGAGCATTGAGTAGAAGGATAGACAAATTACGCTGCAGTTTTATAGAACTTCAGTTAAGCCACACTTGGAAAATTGTATAAAGTTCTGATCACCACATTACCAGTAGATGTGGATGCTTTGGAGAGGGTACAGAAAAGGTTTGCCAGGATGTTGCCTGGTATGAAGGATTCTAGCTGTAAAGAAAGGGTGAATAGACTGGTTTTGTTTTCATTGGAACAGGACATTGAGTGGCAACCTGATAGAGGTTTATAAGATTGTGAATGGCATGGATAGAGTGGAACATATAAGATTTTTTTCCCCAGAGTGGAGGGGCCTACCACCAGGGGATATAGGTTAATTTAAAAGAGGGGTGGATTTAAAAGAGATGTGCAAGGCATGTTCCTCCCACAAAGAGTGGTGAGTGCCTGGAACACGTTGCCAGAGGAGGTGGTGGAAGCAGACACAGTAGCAGCATTCAAGAAGCATCTGGACAAATATATGCATAGGAAGGAAATAGAGGGATATGGATCCTGTCAGTAAAGGTAGTATTAGTAGAGAAGGGCAAAATGTATTGGTGCAGGCTTGGAGGGCTAGAGGGCCTGTTTCTGTGCTGTGTTGAGCTTTGTTTTCTTTTGTGGACTTTCAAGCCCCAGTCTCTGCTGAAATGATCTGTTAGTTGTGTACTGACTTCTTTTGTGCCCTTCACAATCCTTCTGGAGCCTTCTGAAACAGTCCAGAACTTCCCTGAGTTCCAATTACCCCTGAGTCAGTGCAATTCAGTTGCCTTTCGCATTACAACTAATAGCAGTTCTGCCGAACATGGAAGGTGCTTGTTTCTCTCACTTTGTCTTTCGGTCTCTCTGCTTGTCACCTGCAAACTCTACTCCAGTGACTCCTAAACTGTCCTGAATGACATATTGAAACTGTATTGAGCAATTCCTAGCACATACTCACCACTACTTTGTCTCCTATGACTAAGCCAGTTCTGTATTTACCCCGATAGCATATAAATTCATCTTTTGTACAGCAGTTATTTCCTTGTGTGACCGAGCAAGATTGAGGTCAAGAAAAATTCAGGGGTTTGTTAAAAGCTGGAGTTCTGCTTATACGTAAGTGTTGCAATGTAACTTCCAATAATTCAAGGGAACATAGTCCCTTGTTTCTTAAACTTAATCAAATAGATCAGAAGAAGCTCTTTCTGATACTAATACAGTCTACTTAACTAAGACTGCCAGCAATTCTTCCTTATCTCCTTCTTTATCTTTCCCAAAACACCATGTACCTGAGAGTATTCAGTGTCTGGTCTGTCCTTTCCTGAGACAAGTCTCCACTATCACCATGACACCATATTCCCAAATGGCTGTCTCTGCCATTGCCAACCATATTCACCACCCTTTGTATGTTCACATACATGAAGAGTAATTTTAGTTTAAATATTATTGCATTCCCTCTTATTCTGGCTCAACTTAATACATTAATATGTCTTATTCTGCTATGATATTTCTCTTCAAATCCTGCATGTTTCTTTCTGTTGTAACATCCTCCTGTCTATTCCCTAAAACTGACCCAATTACAGTACAACCTTGATTATCCGAACATCAATTATCCAAAATTTGGATAATTGTGAACAAGATCTCAAGAATCCGTAAAAACGCTATCTGTTATCAAAACAATCAGTTTTCTGAACTCTGTTATCCGAACAAAATACTCCCCGCCCGTCTTGTTCAGATAATGGAGTTCGTTCTGTAGATTTTTCCTTGAGTTTGTCCTTATCCTTGAGTGAGGCGGTCTTACTCTTTCCAGTGCTATTGCATCCCATGTTCACACTTAAATATAAATGCCACTGAAAACTGCTCTCTGGTGTATTACCCCGGCTCCATTATAGACCTCTTTCTCAACTGTCTGACATCTCTGCTAAACTCTGTTGAAGTCAACTTCACATCATCTGTTATATTATCCCATTTTCATATTCATATCCAACCATACTACATGGACTATGTGCCAGTCATGCATTCATCTGCTAGATTTGTGTATTTCTATACTCACTAATACACGACACCTGGAGTAATCCAGAAATTACAGGTTTTGGGACCTATTGTGAGACTGTGTTTTAGTACAATCTCCTTAACCATTTATTCAGTCTGAATAATTACTGTTCTGAAGCAGAATCTGAGCCAGAAGGTGTCAGGCGGAATATTTAATACAAAGTCATGCAAGGAAAAATAATGGTGAAAAAGGTTAGTTTAAAAATGCAACATAATGGGGATAATGTTGCAGCTAAAATTTGTGTGTGTTTTAAAATATCTAAGAATAATTAATATCTGGGAGTTTTAAGGATGATAACATGTGGACCACTGATTTTCAAATTCTATCTTCTGATTTTGATACCTGGGGATTTTCATGGACCTAAATGATCTTTTAAAAAGAAGAGGGGAGAAAACACTGACCTAAAACAGCCAAAGGAATTCCCCAACCACACGGGATAGCCAATCTTCGTGAAACTAGCAAGGAATAAACAAAAGCTCCGGTCTGAAATTTAATCTTTTATCAAAGGACAGTGAAACTAGCTGACCCAGTCAGGCATAAACAGCCCCCCACTTCCCTTTTAAAATTTATACTTGTATGAACACTCACACATTGAGGAATAAAATTATCACCTGCAATTATTTTGGAGATAATGAATGAGATATGGAAACACACAAACTACCTTGTCTTTTACGCCATTGCTTTCAGTAGAGCAGTGAAGGTGAAATTTTGATTGCAGAGCTCGACCCAGCTGATAAATGTGCGCTCAGTCTCTCAAGAAGGAAGAGTGTCGGTGACAATACAGATAAAGAAGAAACATCAGGACACCAAGAAGTTAAAAGATGGTCTGAAAAATTTACATACTGCAAGTGATTCAAGCTGATTCAGGATGTCAACCAGTCAGGTCTTATGATTAAAGCTTAGATCAAAAGGACACTCAACAGTCATTAAACAATATGTTCCTTTCATCTTGCTTTTGTATCAGACAGAATTCCATTATAACTCTACCTGTGTGTCTGCGTGTTTGACATTATGCTGTTATTATTTTACTTGGAGTTAGCAGATAACAAATCTGCTTTTTCTTGTTCATGAAAACCTTCAATTGGCTTCTAACTATTTCTGTTGAAAACAGTTTACAGCATTTTAATTGGAAAAAGGTTTGGGCATGCACTGAAAGAAATTAAAGGTTATTTGCAGCAAACTGAGAGGAAAACAAATTTGTTCCCCCTCACTTGATAGTAACAAAATTCTGGGCTTGGATTCTGGATAGTTTCCACAATCCAACAAAAGAAATGAAACGGGGAACATAAATTGTTCTTGCAAAAAAAAACACTTTCTTGGGTCTGTAATACAATAACGTGCTGAGATATGGGCCATCAATGCTCTCACAGAACTAGTGAAAAGTTAAAGGCATTGTTCTTGGAAGAATTAAATGGAATAGAGCGATGCTTAGAGGTGAGTTCCACCTGTAAGCCAAAAGAACAAATATTCCAAAATTGGGGAGGAGTGGGTGGCGGGGTGGGATTGGGGTAGGGGGAGATGGTGCTGCAATATCTTAAGATCAAAATTATTGATGATGAAACAGATAAATTAAAATCACAGAAGAAATTAGAATCTGATTTCCAAAATTTTTACCATTTTTAAAAAAAAGGTAAACGAGGGTTCCAGGAAGGGAAAAAGAGACAGAAAGAAGGGAACAGTAGAGGAAATTGGAAGTTGCATGTCAGCCAAGAGAACAGGAGGAAGGACAATATTGGGGGGAAAAAAGTAGCTTAAATTAAAACCGCTCAAGTTGAGATGGGGAGAATCCCGCAATGCAGATTGAAGGCCTCTCTGCTGGAGGACTTGGGTCTGAGGTATTCTTGTTGATGCTTTTAATTCCCAAAGCTTGGTGAAGGGGAGATGAATGCATACTTCTCTGTTGCAAATGGTCAGAACAGCAGTTAGCTTGGCCAGACCAACAATGGACCCTGCCGTCACAGAATTGGCTGACAGGGAAAGTTCACAAAGTTTGGTCTATCTTGCCTGAAGAGAATGCAACCACCAATGCAGCAATAAAAGGTGCTATTTAATTTGCATACTCATTGGTGTCAGAGACATATTGGCAGTGTGCTCAGTAAACAACCTGACCAGACAGATGTGAAATTTAAAAGCCTTCAGCAGCTCACATTTGACAGACAAGTATAAAAATTGAAGCCAGCCATGAAAGTATTTGTGAGGTACTTCTCTTGAGGCTTTCAAAGATGTCCAATGCTTTCCAATCCAGATTCAAGTTGTGGAGGGCAGGGTCGTGCTGGCCATTGAGGCTGGTGATTATGAGGTAAGACACAAACCCGTAAAATGTGTTAGATTGGCCAGAGAGAGGTTAATCCCTTGGAAGCAAGCTGGAGAGAAAAGGAACTCTGGACAGAGACAACAGAACTGTTACAAGCCACTTAAAACAAAGGATCCAAATGAGAGACAAATGGGAAAAATCCTGGAGTGTTTCTACTGCAAGAAACCAGGGCAGGTAACACAGACATTATCAGCTCAGACATTCCACAGAAACTGAGATTGCGAGACTAGAATCTGTAGCAATAAAGACAGTAAGTGTCTGCTCAGGTATGACAATTGACTAGGATGGCTTTCAGGACCTTGTGTTCAAAGGAGCAGAGAGCACAACCTGTTTTAAACAGGTTGAGAGAGAAATTAGCATTCTCTGAGAAACTGGGCACCAACGAATCTTGATAGTGGGAAAAGTGAAAATCGTTCCACCTGAAAGCAAATTAAATTCTACTGTGCTGATAAAAAGCCTCCTGGGCAAGCATATAACCGTTGGTTAAAATATATGAATCTGTTATGGACCTTGTAGCAACAGCCGCAAGCTTGCCCATAGCCAGGGGAGATATTTTATTGGGGTTGTCCTTGCCAGAAGTAAATATATATCCCTCTAGACGAAAAGCAGAATGCTGAAAAAGGCTTTTACTCTCAGTAACATATTGACTTTGCTTAATTGGATGGATCTCCTGGAATTAGTTGCTTAATTAGTCACTTCCAGATCTCAGAGGCTGATGGGACTCTCAGATGTCAAGGATGAAGCTCATATTTGTTCCCAGTGAGACAATGTATCCAAAGCTGACGAGATGCCAGACAGTTGAACAGCAAGAAGTTATGAAAAGGTGTATAAAATATTGGATTAAGCCTTAACTTGATAATGCACATATATCTGAACATTGCTCTCTAGGCAGAATGGAAAGGCATTAGGGAGGAAGGTTTTCCAAGAAGAAACAGTGTGTGTTGATGAAATAATTAAGAATCATTTAAGATAATTGCTGAACAAAACTGTTTTCTTCAGTAACAAGTGGTTATGATCTGCAACTTACTGCCTCAGGTTGTGTTCATTTGTAATTTTCACAAGGCGCTGAAATAAATACTGAAGAGGAGTATTTCCATGGCTACAAAGAAAGGATCACAGAGTTGCTCTTGAAGAGAGTCAGCGCTGAATGGCAGGTTAAATTTCACCCTTCCGTTTAGTAAATATTCTTTATGTCCATGATACCCAGTTGCTTGCTCTGTTCATAAACGTCCCAAATTTCCCGAAGAGTGTGTTGCACTGAAATGATTTCTGATCAATGTAATCACAGCAAGTTCAGATCCATGCATAACATTTAGTCTCCATTTGTGCTAGGAACAGTTTCTAGTCCTGAGCAACATTGTGCCAGTTTTGTCACTGCCAATATGACTGTATTTAAAAGTTTGTGATCTGGGTTTCCTCCTGCCTGACACTCAATTAAATCTAGTCCTAAGTCTTAGGGATCTCTCATCATCCATCAAACAGTTTGAGCTACCAGCCATGATGAAGAGCTCTCATAGACAGCAAACCATGAGATCAAATGGACTGATTATTCTTCATAACTTTACCATTGAACACATCCATGGCTGACATTTTCCATGACCTTTCCAGAAATCTAGATGAAATCACAGGCTGTGTAGGCATATAGGGAATCTGAAATTAGAATTAAATTAGCTTTATTGTTAAATGTACTCAAATGAGTACAGTGAGATGTTTACAAGTCGCCAGTTATGGTACAAGCTAACCAGGTACAGATTCTTCAATACAAGAGCGTTTGGAGAAAAAAGTAGAAAAATAAGAAGTCCAGCATTACAGATTGGATGAATAAATTAGAAAGTAGAGAAATAAAGCCACAGTCATTCCAACCCACTCCACGCTGGCACCTTGCCTCCAGTATACGCTGGGCCTTGACCCCAGACCACACTGGGCTTCACCTCATGTTGGAAGACCTCTCTTGAATGACCTTGAGGCTGTAAATCCATGCTGAAGCCGCACCGGGCTGGGAGCTCGCCACGTCGGGCTGGGAGCTCGCCACGTCGGGCTGGGAGATCGCCACTTCGGGCTGGGAGATTGCCATGCCGGGCTGAGAAGGCATCTCGCTTGGTCCAGGTTGAAGCCGGAAGTTCAAGATGTCACCTTATAGAAAGGAGACAGAGAAAAAGAACACAGAATAGGAAAAAAAGAAGAAAAAGAAACACATGGAGTGGTAAGCTTTGGCTGAAGCATCCTACTCCACCACCATCTTGAAATAGGGTCCTGAATCTAAACAAAGGGAGCTATGAGGTTATGAGGCATAAATTAGCAAGGATGGATGAGGGGACATTACTGAAGGTGCTGACAGTAATGCTCCCCATTTAAAGAACATGTGAATGAATTCCAAAAATTATTCATTCCTGTCTGACACAAATATAAATGAGGATAGATTACTAAACCAGGGCTTAAAAAAAAGTTAGGGATCCAGAGGGGCAAGATATAAAATTGCCAGAAAGTGTAAGAACTCCAAGGATTGGGAAAATTTTAGAATTCAGCAGAAGAGGACGCAAAGTTTGATCAAAAGGGAGGAAATAAAGGATCGGCAAAGGAAAATAAAAAGTGGCTATAAAACCCTCTTAAAAATATGAGAAGAGTAAAAGATTATTGAAGGCAAGAGCTTGTCCCTTACAATCAATAGCCTGAGAAATTATAATGAAGAATGAAAAAATGGTAGAAAATAATTAACCATATAGTTTGGTTCTGTCTTCACAAAGCAGGACACAAATAGTCTCTCAGAAATGTCAGGAAACAATGGATCTAGTGAGAGGACAGAATAGAAGGAAATCAGTATTAATTTAAAAAAAACGATGCTGGAAAAATTAATGGGGTCAAAAGTTGATAACTTCCCAGATTTCTGTGATTATCTACATTACAGAGTATGAAAGGAAGTGGCCCTGGAAATACTGGTTATTTTCCAAAATGTTTGAGGCACTGGAGCAGTTCCTACAGTTTGGAGGATGGCACTATATTAAAAGGGAGGGAGAGGGAAAAAAAGAGAAAATCTTAGCTCCCTTAGTCATACTGATTTGCAGTACTAAATAACTTTGTACCCTGATTTCTCCTATGTAATGAATTGGATTGCCTGTTCCAGTGTTAAATCTACCTCAAATTAAAGGAACTCTGTCAATTTATCATCTTTCTCACTGTTTACAATTTCTGTTTAAGTCATCCTGTGGAGCTATGAAGCCACAACAGCCTGTGAGAAATTTATGTCCATTAAAAATACTTCTATTGATTCTTCCAAATGCTGAACTCACAAATTAAATATTAGCCATTCGATCACCAAACCTCTTTTGGGTGTAATGTATGTTTTGATTGCTTTAATCAATGCAACATATTCCACAGTATATTCTTCCAGGTTTTGTCTTTACATAACATCATCAGCCATTGGAAATACAACACATGAAAATGTGCTGACTTGATGCCATGATGCTTTGATCGTAAGCCAGAAGCTGTTGTATAGCACTGAAACTGTCCCTTCCAGAGTTCCCAATTCTGGCCTCAGTGGGGCCTTCTCTCCCATCAAATAGTTGAAATAATGGCAAGGTCTCTACTGAAGCTATCACTTCCTAGAAACTATTGTATCGGATTGACCAGTGGACTTCTGAGTTTTTTTTTATCTGTTTTCAGAACCTTCTCTATTTTCAGCTTTTGTTTCTCAAATTCTTCTGAGATCTTGGACTCCCTTTGGTGTCTTCTTGCATTTTACTCAATTACATCTTTTAAACCCTTCAGAGGTTCTGGACTCCCTTCAGGGTATCTCCTTTCAGCTGTGACCCTTGTACTCTATTTAACTTCATATCCTGGCTGTAGAGGCTGATTCTCTGGCTTTCACCATACTTTACCTTTTACTTTAAGTCAATACATCTGCCTGCACATTGAGAAACCTGTCTTGGGCATCTCTGGGCTGTGATATACAGTATGTGACTACACATATACTGAACTTGAGGCTACTTGCTCCTTGTAAAGCTCTTCAACTTCTAACATTCTGGAACACTCCTTTACTTACATCTGTAATCTATCAAATACAGCTTTCAAGTGTAATCTCTGAGACCTTTCTCTTCACATACTCATTCTTAGCTGGTATCTTCACTGTTACTGTCAGAGTTATGTAATCAATTACATCATCTTGGATTTTGTAGAATTTCATTGTATCACAATTCTTTGCATGTGGAGATTAGAACTAGACACAGTACTCCAGCTGAAGTCTAACCAGAACTATATAACTGTTTAGAATAACTTCCATATTTTTGTACTCAATGTCTCTATTTATGAAGTCTAAGATCCCATGTGCTTTTGTTCCCATTCTCTCAATTTGTCTTGCTGCCTTCAAATATTGATGAACATGCACCTACAGCTGCATACCGTTTATTCAATCTGTATTGCATTCCTTATCCCTACTATCAAAATGAACTGCCTTACACTCCTCTGTGTTTAATTCCATCTGCCTTTTTTTTTTGGCCATTCTGCATACCTATGTTTGTCCTGTTGCAAGAAATTTTTATAATACCCCCTTGGTCTCATGGCCGACCTTTGAAATGTTACTCCATTTCTCATGGTAGAAATCATTGTTATAAAGAGAAGTTTTATATCAAACATGACTTTACGTATTTGCAGGCTGAAAACCACTGAGTATTTAAAGACTGAAATTGCATTCCAGTTTAAAATTAAATTTGATAAAAAGGCACTTCTAAGATGGCTCAATATGTGCAAGATGGTTCAAACTTTAAACTGAATCAACTTGTCTGCAGGAACTCATCAAAGACTATTCTCACAGTGATGTGTGAATAGATAGCTGCATCTGCCAACCCATTCACTGAACATTCAGAGAGCAGCTGAGTGAGATCAATCCATTTAATGTAATCAACGCAGACAATGGTCTTTGGTGGAGCAAGTAACATTCCAGTCAGAATCTAATCTGTCAAAGGCATACATCTTTGTTCCAATTGCCATGATCATATCTGGATAATTGGTCAATTGGTGAGAGAAGGTCATGGAACAAGACCCTAGTATTGCTTTGTTTTTGAAAAAAAAAGTTTACTTTTCCTATGACACAGAACAGAATTCGAAAAGATGTCGAAGAGGCCCAACACTTGAGGGAATACCCAGACTCTCGCTATTCAACCTACAAATCTAAACCCTGTCTGCTGATTGTCCATCCTGCCATCGCAATCCAAATTGTTGGAGACAATCAAACAGCTGCTGACACCAGAAACACAGAGACCAATAACAGTTTTATGACTTTTTTTTAGTCCAGGTTAAAGTTAAATAAATATTATTCACTTTTCATTTTTAAACTTTTCATGAATTTATACCATGAAATATATGTATCTTGTAGCAGATGAGCAGTGAATCACTCCCTGAATTGATTAACATATCCTTTTTGAAGCAATCCCTTGTGGTTAAATGAAAAATGGGGAAAAAAGGGGAACCATCCTACTCCTTTTGAACTGACCGTGACATCATCATTATGCAGCAGAAAAGGTAAAACAAAAAAAAAACTAGAGCCTGTTATTATACATCTCAGAAGAAGGTTGAGCTGCAGAATAAGACTCCAAATAACTGTGAAGCATGGAAATAAAATATAAAATAGAAAGCTGACAGATCAGTTTACTATGAAAGTGTATAATCCTAATCCTTTACAGGCAATTGTAATGTCAATGTTTGTGACTGAAATTGCCTGGCACTGGATATATGGATCTAACTGGCTCAATTGCTAAAGAATCAGCTACTCTATCCTATAGCAAGCACGCACATGGAGGATGTCAGTTTGCTGAATCTGCTATCTTCATTAGAAAGAAGAAATTGAGGACTGCAGATGCTGGAAATCAGAGTCAAGAGTGTGGCACTGGATAAGTACAGCAGTCAGGCAGCATCCAAGGTGCAGGAGAGTTGATGTTTTGAGCATAAGCCCTTCATCAGGAATGTGGGCTGATGAAAGGCTTATGCCTGAAACTTTGAATCTTCTGCTCCTCGGGTGCTGCCTGACTGCTGTGCCTTTCCAGCGCCACACTTTTGATGGTTTCATTAGAAATGCTAGTAGTGGCTGGGAGAATTCCAATCATGACTGACTCAAGATAAATGTATGCTCTTAAAAATGAGCAGACAGGACCGCTTTTAAATACCTGCACACCTGCTGCAATCAATTTCATCTTGATCAATAAGGTAAGTCTTGAACTAGCTTTAATAAAGCATCTGATCCATTACTAATGCCAGGAAGGTTTCCTGTTATCTGGATCCCAAGCTTCTGGAATTCTCCTGTTGAATCTTGGATGCTCGTTGTATGAGAATTCAGGATGCTTGAGATCTTGATATCAGGGGCCCTTCTGTAAGTTGCAGTGTTGGCGCGGTGGGCCCAGCCTATAAAGTGGTGATGTTGGTGCGTCTGACGCAGGTGACAGTCAGGCGGTGGAGTCACTGATGTCATTGGTGAGCCGGCTCAGCACTCATGGTGAAGTTGGTGGAACGAAGAACTCTTTCAGTTCTGTCTTTTTATTCTTAAACTATTCAAAATGGCACTGGATTGTGGCAAAACTTGAAACTGTTCACTGTATTTTACTGTATTATTCACTGTAAAATGCAGGTGACAATAAATCATTCAATTAAATTCAAGAGTACCAGAAATGAGTTAGATTATAATGTTATAAGCTATGCTGAAATGGTAACAGTACTGTTTAACATTTGAGATCTACCAATGTCTGCTACATTAATGAAAATGAGAATACAATAATCTAGTGTATCAGGATAATGCACATTTTAGAGACCCAAACTCATTTTTTTTGTCTGGATTATTAATTAAGTACATCCTGCAGAGGGCACCATTGCATATCAAACAATGTGATAAAATGATAACAATAGGAACCACAATACAACATTTCTTAGGTAGGGAAACAGTCCAATATGTTGTACAAAAGGCCAAGCTAAATACAGAGCTATTAGGAGAGATGACCAATAACTTGATTTTCAGCAGGGCATAAAATGGCTATATAGAAAATGTGAGACAGGTTTAGAAAAGGAATTCAAAGGCAAAAGACCTATTGTGCTATTAATTACACTCAATTATGTTACAATGCTGTTAAATAAGGATAAAAGGAAGAGAAAATGCTCAAAAGGAATCCAAAGGTTAGGGAGTTTGCAGGAATTTGCAGTGCTGGAAATAGTTATGGAGATAGAAAGGACTGGAGGTATTTAAGCTTGAAAATAAGTTATTTATAATTTGAAGCCTTGGGAGAATGGGAATGTCTTAGATCAGTGAAGAGAGAAATAGGAGCAAAAAGCATTGAATATGGACAGCAGAGTTTTGCGTAAGCTAATATTTCTTGGATGCTGGAGGATGAGAGCCAGGCTGGGAGAATATTGGAATAGTTGATTCTGAGATGACAAAATCAGGAATGTGGGGTTCTGTGATTCGTGGTCTGAACTAGGGCTAGAGACTGGTGGTGTTATGGAGATGGGGGTAGGTGGACTTGCAAGGAGGTTGAAGTCAAAACTTCAGCTTGGAAAAATGCAAGATAACATTTCCTAAAGCTGACATTTTGATGAATTCCTATTAAATGGGCAGTTGGTTCGCACAGTTGGCTGGATGGCTGGTTTGTGACAGAGTGATGCCAGTAGTATGGGTTCAATTCCCACACTGACTGAGGTTTCCATGAAGAGCTCTCCTCTTCAATCTTATCCCTCAGCTGGGATGTGGTAACCCTCAGGTTAAACGACCACCAGTCGTCACTCCCTAATGAGAGAGGGACTTTATGGTCTGGTAGGACTGTGGCTTTACTAATAACAACATGTCTGTCCAATTTCTTTTAATTGATTTGTAGTAAGGGCATTTGCTTGTTAGTGGGTTTATTTTGGAAGCCATGCCTAGATATACACAGTACTTGAATATTCCAGTAAAGGTTTCACATATCCAAATAGCCAACCATTATCCCATAGGTACAAACCAGAGGGGTTTTGCAGAACAAGTATGCTACAGAAAAGGGAGTGAAGTAGAGATCAGCATATGGATAAGTGAGAATACAATGGAGGCAAATACATCCATCAATCCCGGGGTAACAGTCACTCACCTCTGAAGATGTTAGATGATAAGGTACATGTTATAATTTGCATTGTCCTGCTGCACTCCCTATTTACAATGATGCTCTCACGTTGGTAAGAATTCATTCACAGTTAGGATCACATCCCAGTGAGAGCACCATGCTCCTAACTGTCTGATCTGGTAGTGGTCACTACTGAGACCACTGATATGTGAGCCACAGGCTCTGAAGTCATCAGAAAGACAGTATTTGCTGGATGCATATCGTGAGAGGAGTGAAGACCTGGCAGAGTTCCCAGAGAGTATCCACATATTGGCTGAGAGAAGTCCACCCAGACTATGACTCATGCCTGCCCCACAGGCTGTACATATGGTCCCCTCCATCAAGAGACTGCGAACTTGTGTCAAGAGCTAGGTTTAGCAGAATTGTCAGTGGCTGCTCGTGCTGCAATCTATTATCTTGTCCATGTTGCAGTGGCAAGGGAAGACAAAAGGAGATGAGGAGCTTAGAATCTGTTCCTCATCCTTTTGTAAAGCAGAGAGGTGGAGGAGTGCCTTGCAGTGGAGGAGGAATGGCTGCTTTATGAGAATGCTCTCTCATTTAAGATGAAAATATCATCTGTGTTTATCAAGCTTGGAGTCAATGAACTCAGACGTGGAACTACACAAACAAATTTGCATTTCAAGAAATTCCCTTTTGAAAGAGGCAGAGGAGATGGAACTAAAAATGCAGCATTGGATACAACTTGGGAACTCCTTTGCTTCCTCTCTCCATTTATCATGAGGTAAATGCACTTGGTGACAATATAGATTAAATGTAACATTACAACTAGGAAAACTCAAAGGGTAAGTGCAACATTTATCATATTGTTGGTCTAAGAATCCAAAAGCTTGGTCACTTGGGAAAACTCTAAAACCTTAAGGACATTATACTGTATATTCCTTTATCTCGTTCAAACCAGACACTACCCTCTCTTACATTGTATGCATGTAAATGAAGATGCAGGACAGAGATGGAGCCCAGCACGGGGGAGAGAGAGAGATGGAGCCCAGCACGGGGGAGAGAGAGAGATGGAGCCCAGCACGGGGGAGAGAGAGAGATGGAGCCCAGCACGGGGGAGAGAGAGAGATGGAGCCCAGCACGGGGGAGAGAGAGAGATGGAGCCCAGCACGGGGGAGAGAGAGAGATGGAGCCCAGCACGGGGGAGAGAGGGAGATGGAGCCCAGCACGGGGGAGAGAGAGAGATGGAGCCCAGCACGGGGGAGAGAGAGAGATGGAGCCCAGCACGGGGGAGAGAGAGAGATGGAGCCCAGCACGGGGGAGAGAGAGAGATGGAGCCCAGCACGGGGGAGAGAGAGAGATGGAGCCCAGCACGGGGGAGAGAGAGAGATGGAGCCCAGCACGGGGGAGAGATCAAGCCCTCATGGAGGGTGACTGCCCTTGTGGGAGAACCCAGCTTGGAGCATCTATAGCTAAAGAAGGACTGTAATTTTGAACTTTTTGAACTTTCTTTGAACTTCTTCTTTTACTATTTCATGCTGTGAAGAACTGCAATGTTGTGATTTTAACTTATTTCTTTATTCTTCTACTTGTATCTAAAACTTTGTACCTAGGTATGTTGTATCTAAGATGGTACTGGGAGTGACAACTTTGCACTTTTCACTGTACTCCTGTATCCTTGTAATTGAGTAGACATGACCATAAAACCTAATTCCTAATATATATGCATGTGTGCGACCAATTTGATTTCAGAGATGATATGCTTGATATCACATCTTTTTCTTTTTCTTGGTATTTGCAAGTATTAATACTTCATTCTTTTTCTCATGAAAACCTTGTAATTGGTCCCTGATTGTATTTAACAGTCCTCAGCAGAAATAAACAAAAACAGAAAGTTAATGTTTCGGGAAGAGAGTTCTGAGGAAGTGTCACTTAACCTGAAACATTAACTCTAACTTCTCTTCACAGATGCTGCCAGATGAGCCTTTCCAGCTGTTTCTGATTTCCAGCATCTGCAGTTCTTTCGTTCTTTAACTGTTAAGTACCTTTTAATTGGGGAAGAGTGGAGTCATGTGCTAGGAAGAACTTAAGCCTTTGTTGTGACCAGTTGAGAAGGTTAAAATGAGGAGAACTAATTCAGCCCTTCTCATCTGGTCATTGTTTTGCACAGGCAGAGGTACAACGTATTACTGGGCACAGGAGCTGTACCTAGGCTGGTAACCAAGGTTAATGGCAACTATAGAGTGTAAAGGTGGTCTTTTATTTGAAAGATGAGGTTTGAAGGCTTATTAGGGCCAGACCATTCAACAGAGATGTTAGGAAGCACTTCTATATACAAAAGATGGTAGATGTTTGAAATCCTCTTCCACAAATGGTGGTGGATACTGGATCAGTTGCTAATTTTGAATCTTAGATAAATTTCAAGTAAGGTGTTAAGGATTACGGGATAAAGCCAGGTATGTGGAGTTAGGCCCCAGTTCAGCCTTGATCTCATTGAATGTTCGAACAGGCTTGATGGGCTGAATAGTCTACTCCTGTTCCTATGTTCCTATCTTAAACACAAATGTATATATGAGTCCAGAGCCTCTCTCGTGCCTAAGCCCTCCATGCATTCCTTAGTGCTGTTCAGGATCTTGCAGATGGTCATCAAAGTCTTCATTATGTTTGTGTTTGATAAGGCATCATGCTTTGTTAAATGTTCATTAGCAGAGCTTCCCTCCCCTGCAATGCCAGATTGTGCACAGCACCACAGACCACCACCTTGCTGGAGTATATTAATGGCCCCATACAATTGATCCAGGCTCAGCATACAACTAATCTGTTTGATGGTGACTCTGGTCGTATGTTACCATGTCGTATTTCTCTTCTGGTTCCATCCTAGTGTTCTTCACTGGAGTTAGAGGCAATTTTTTTAATGGATATCTCTTGCTGCTAAGAATTCCACCCTGGAAGCCAGGTGAGAGAAACCAGTGAGTGCCTAACTGCATCGGTGTTTTTGTACCATGGACATTCCTGCAGGATCTGCTAGATGTGGTGGCATGAACTGGTCAGTGGGAGCCTTGTTGGTTACGTGTATGCCTATCTGGAAAATATAACACTTGGGGAATTCATTGTTGGCTTGGAATCGAACTGTGACTGAGAGTCACTGTCTAGATCAGTGTGATAATCAATGTATTGTCTGGCCCTCCTGTAAATAGTAATGTTGATATGTGTGCATCTCTGGAGTGAACTGGGTATGTTGAAATTAAGGAGTTACTGTGACCTTCACCATGGCTTTGAGCAGCCACAAATACCATTGGGACTCAACTCGTCTGTCCTCAAGACCTGCCACATCCTGCTTGAAGAGGCACGACCATTAGTGACATGACTGTGTACAGACATCTGGAGGTAGCTTATCCTTTGGTTGTACTGTAGCTTATCTATTTTGTTCTCCTGAGAGTTCATGGTTCCCTCAGTGGTTTTCTCCTGACTCCACATCTTGAGATGGCCTTTGGAGATGACTATGAAACTGCTAGGAGAAGGTGAGGACTGCAGATACTGGAGAGTCTGAGTTGAAAAGGTTGGCACTGGAAAAGCACAGCAGGTCAGGCAGCACCTGAGAACCAGGAGAGATGGAGAGATGATATTTCAGGCTTAAGCCCTTCATCAGGAATGTTGGTGGGGGGGTGGGGTGGGGAAGGAGGATGAGGGAGGTACAGGTGGGGGTGGGGGTGGGGCTGAGGGCAAGGTAGGTGGGAAGGCATGGGGGTTAATTGTGATAGGTCATAGGGAGGGTGCAGCGGATAAGTGGGGAAGGAAGATGGACAGGGCCCTACAACCACATGACATCAACATCGACATCACTAGTTTCCAAATTTCCCCTCCCCCAACTTCATCCCGGATCCAACCCTCCAACTCGGCACTGCCCTCTTGACCTGTCCATCTTCCTTCCCACCCATCTGCTCCACCTTCCCCATTGACCTATCACAATCACACCCTACCTACATCCACCCATCGCCTTCCCACCTACCTTCCCCCTCAATCCCAATCCCACCTCCCTTTTTATCTCTTCCATCCATGCCACCCCAGCTTGACTTCCCTTTCAATCCAACTGAGTACCAGTATCCAGGTAGCATGCTGGTGGTATGTCTCTTTAGCCTGGAACTCCCACTCTATTTGACAAAATGCAATGGCTACACTGCTTTAACCTCCTATAAAGACACACTGCCTTTGCCGGTGTTAGGCATCTGCTAAGGCTGTGACACCATTGAGCCCTCAAATGGTTTGGCATAAAGTTGAGTCAGGCCTGTAATGTCTCAATCTGCTGGTTCTATAGGAGAAAGTGAGGATTGCAGATGCTGTAGATTAGAGTCGAGAGTGTGTGGTGCTGGAAAAGCACAACAGGTCATGCAGCATCCAAGGAGCAGGAGAATTGACGTTTCGGGCAGGAGCCCTTCATCAGGAATCTGACATTTAATCTCTGTTCCAACCCCATTGCAAGATAACTTGCCCTCACCACCACAAACCCCCTTCATCCTACAATTATCTCTGAGGCTGTCCTAAAAGGGCATGCGAAATTCTAACCTTTGGGCCCTTTAATGATACAGCACAGAGTAAGATATTAGACTGCTCCATGAAAAATGCTACCCAATTAGCCCCACTTCCCTGTTCTTTCTCCATGGCACTAGAAATCCTATCCTCTTTAAGCATTTATACAATTCATTTTTGAAAAGTATGATTTAATCTGCTTCCACCATCCTTTCAATCACTGCATCCTAGATCAGAACAATCTGCTGCTTAAAAATATTTGCTCACATTGCCGCTGGTTCCTTTGTTAATCAACCTAGAACTTGCTACTAATTTTTGAACCATTGCAAACAGCTTGTTATTACTTAATCTATCAAAACCAATTTACGAATTGCTGCTCTAATAAACCTTAACCTTAACCACCTCTGCTGTACTCTCTCCACACAATGTTAATAAATTAATAATAATAATAAAGTTCCCTTGATTTCCTATTAATATTAAATATCTATTTCCTATTGTCATGTTCCCTTTGATTTTCCTTAATGCTCTCTGACCTTCTATTTATCTGTTTTTCAATCATGTTTTCCTCCTATGCCAATTCTTTCTTTGCTCTCTCTTTTATTCTGATACTCACCTTCTGCCATTCATTTATTTCCCCGTCTTTCTTTCTCTCTCTCTCTCTCCACCAGTTTTTCCCTCTGCTATCAAAACCTATCCCTCATGTCAATGGACAGATTAGAAGTTCGTGACTACCCAGTCAGGTCCACGTCCCCCAACAACCCACCCTCTTTTCCTGGCACCCTCCCCTGCCAACGCAGGAATTGCAAAACTTGCGCCCTCACCTACATCCAAGGCCCCAAAGGAGCCTTCCACATCCATCAAAGGTTTACCTGCACATCCACCAATATCATTTATTGTATCCGTTGCTCCCGATGCGGTCTCCTCTACAATGGGGAGACTGGGTGCCTCTTAGCAGAGCACATTAGGGGACATGTCTGCGACACCCACACCAATCAACCCCAACATTTCAACTCCCCCTCCCACTCTGCCAAGGACATGCAGGTCCTGGGCCTCCTCCACTGCTGTTCCCTCACCACCCGATGCCTGGAGGAAGAACACCTCATCTTCCGCCTTGGAACACTTCAACTCCAGGGGATCAATGTGGACTTCACCAGTTTCTTCATTTACCCTTCCCCCACCTCACCCAGTTCCAACCTTCCAGATCAGCTCTGTCCCCATGACTTGTCCTACCGGCCTATCTTCCTTTCCACCTATCCACTCCACCCTCCTCTCTGACCTATCACCTTCATCCTCACCCCCATTCACCCATTGTACTCTTTGCTACCTTCCCCCAACCTCCTCTCCGACCTATCACCTCCATTCCCACCCCCATTCACCCATTGTACTCTTTGCTACCTTCTCCCCACACACATACCCCCTCTCTCGTTTATCTCTCCACCCTGCAGGCACTCTGCCTCTATTCCTGGTGAAGAGCTTTTGCCCGAAACATCGAGTTTCCTGCTCCTCGGATGTTGCCTGACCTGCTGTGCTTTTCCAGCACCACTCTGATCTAAACTCTGCTTTCCAGCATCTGCGGTCCTTGTTTTTACCCAGATTAGAAGTCCTGACAAATGTCAAAGATATTGGCACAGAGAAGGCAACAGGACTTAAATTCTAGTTTCAAATAGCCGTTCCAGTTAATTAAACAACAAGAGAGTTAGGGGAATGATTGTGAGGGATTAGTGTAGTGTTGGTTGGTACAGACTTGATGGGCCAAAGAGCCTTTTCTCTGCAATATGACACTATTATTTATGATTAAATAGCTATGTGCCAGAACTTTCTGAAGAACACAGGATATAGAAGCAGGAATGGCCCATACAGCCTATGGACTCTGCTAGAAGAAAGTGAGGACTGCACATGCTGGAGAACAGAGTTGAGAGTGTAGTACTGGAAAAGCGAAGCAGGAGAATTGACAGTTTGGGCACAAGCCCTTCATCAGGAATGAGGCTTGTGGGCCGGGGGGGCTGAGAGATAAATGGGAGGGGGGAGGGGCTTGGGGCAAGGGGCTAGGGGCTGAGAGTGCAATAGGTAGATGGAGGTGGGGGAGAAGGTGGTAGGTCCATGGAGAGGGTGCAGCAGATAGATGGGAATGAAGATGGACAGGTATGACAGGTCAAGAGGGCCAACTCCCACAGTTACCTGGACTACACCTCCTCCCACCCTGCCTCCTGTAAAAGTGCTATCCCTTACTCCCAGTTCCTCTACCTCCACCACATCTGCTCCCAGGAGGACTAGTTCCACCACAGCCTCCTTCAAAGACCGCCATTTCCCCTGCCACGTGGTCGTTGATACCCTCCAACACATCTCATCCACTTCTTGCACTTCTGCCCTCTCACCCCTCCTTTCCCAACGCAACTAGGACAGAACCCCCCTCTCCTCACCTTCCACCCCAGCAACCTCCATATGCATCGCATCATCCTCCACCATTTCCACCATCTACAAACAGACCTCGCCACCAGAGATATATTTCCCTCCTCACCCCAATCCGCTTTTCTGGAAAGACAATTCCCTCTGCGACTGTCTTGTCAGGTCCACACCCTTCACCAACCCACACTCCCCTTCCGGCACCTTCCCCTGTCACCACAGGAATTGCAAAACCTGTGCCCACACCTCCCCCCCCTCACCTCTGTCCAAGGCCCCAAAGGAGCCTTCCACATCCATCAGATTTTTACCTGTACTTGCACACATGTCATTTACTGAGTCCGTTGCTCCCAATGCGGTCTCCAGTACATTGGGGAGACAGGCCGCCACTTGTAGAATGCTTCAGAGAACATCTCCAGGACTCACGCCAACTAACCCCACCGCCCTGTGGCCAAAATCTTCCCTTCCTACTCCGCCAAGGACATACATGTCCTGGGCCTCAGGTATTACCACATCCCAACCACCCGAAGCCTGGTGACAGAATGCCTCATCTTCCACCTTGGGACCCTCCAACTTCGTGGCATCAGTGTGGACTCCACCAGTTTCCTTATTTCCTCTCCCCCACCTTATCCCAGATCCAATCTCTCACACCACTCTCATGACCTGGCCTGCTCGTCCATCTTCCTTCCCATCTATCTGCTCCACCCTCCTCTCCAACCTGTCACCATTACCCCACCTCTATCTACTATTGGCTCTGCTGTCCATTTTAATATGTTCATGATGGATCTTGGGTTTCACTCCGCATTCATATTCTCTCCCCCATCCCATGATACCCTGATGTACCAAAATTTTATCTCGGCAAGGCCTAAAGTTATTCAAAGGTGGAGCACCACCTTCTGGTGGAGAAAATACCAAAGGTTCAGAATCCTTTGAGTGAAAATAAATTATCTCAAATCTGTCCTAGTGTGCTAGATTCCCAAGCCAGCAGAAACAACTTCTCAGTTGCTACTGTATCAAATCTGTCGAAAATCTTATATGTTTCAATGAAGTCAACATTTCCCAAAAACACACATTCTCATATTAAGTATAGCAGGTGCAATAACATATCTTTTGCACATGGCATAAAAAAAAACGTTAGTACAAAGGATTATTCTGAAGTGGACCAATGGGAAGTTATGGAGCACACAGTGGTTGGATAGAAGTTTGGCTGGCAAACGTGAAGTAGAGAGCAGACATAAATGCTTTTTTTTACAGATTGGGAAGATATCATATGTAGTGTATGACAAAGGTTGGTGCTGGAAACTCAAATGCTTACAATTCAAGTAAATTACATAGAACAAGGGGTGGAGTTACAACGATACGCAATTAAGTTGTAAAGAATATATATGGAGCCTGCAAGATGAAATCAACATGTTAAGTGATTGGGGAAAAACGTGGCAAGATGGGGTATGATGTGGGAAAATGTGAAATTGTTCATTTTGGTCAGAAGAATAAGAAAGGGTATTATTTAATTGGAGAGAAATTGCAAAGGGATTTGATGTCCTTGTGCATATATTGCAAAAGATTAGTATTCAGTCTCAGGAGGTAATTGGGGAAGTGATTTGGAGGAACATGTAGGCAGCCTGATTAGTAAGTTTGCAGATGATACAAAGATTGGGGCAGTTGAGGATAGAGGAGAATTGCCAGAGGATAAAGCAAGCCTGGAGACTTCGGCAGCAAAGTGGCAGATGGAGTTTAATCCAGACAAATGCAAAGTGATACATTTTGAAAAATATACTGCAGGAGGAAAGTATACAGTAAATGGCAGAACACATAGTAGCACCAACATACAGCGGTATCTCGGTTACAGGTCTACAGTTTCCTGAAAGTGACAACACAGTGGATAAGGTGGTCAATAAGGCATATGGCATGCTTACATTCATCACTCAGGGCATTGAGTATAAAATTGGTAAGCCATGTTGCAGCTATATAAAACTTTAGTTCAGCCATGTTTGGAATATTGTGTACAGTTCTAGTCATCACACTGCCAGAGGGATATGGATGCTTCGGAGACAGGACAGAAATAGGTTACCAGGATGTTGCCTGGTTTGGAGGGTATTAGCAATAAGGAGAGATTGAACAAACTTAGTTTCTTTTCACTTGAACTTCAAAGGATGAGGGATGATCTAATAAAGGCTTACAAAATTATCAGAGAACAAATAGTGGGTGTCTTTTTCTCAGGGTCAGAATATCAATGACCACAAGGCATATGGTTAAAGTAAAAGGTTAAAGGAGTTGAGAGGCAAGTTTCTTTACACATAGGTGGTGAGTGTCTGGAATACATTGCCAGAGGAGGTGGTGGAGGTGGATACAATAGCAACAATTAAGAGGCATCTTGACATATGAATAAATAGACACTGAATAGAGGGATATAGACTACGTAGTGGGTAAAGGTTTATGGTTGAGAAAGGCATCATGTGCCAGTGCAATCTTACTGGGACAAAAGGTCTGTTCCTGTGTCGTACTGGTACATTTAAATAGGACATTTAAAACACATTCTGAGATTTTTTGGTACTGTTTGTCAAGACTGCACAACAGGCTATCACCGTTTATTCTGGAAACCCTTTGAGCACGTTAACAGAAGTCCCAGCCTATTCAGCCTCCCCCTATAACTCAACCCCTCCAGTCCCAGCAACATCCTTTGCTGAACCCTCTCCAATTTAATAATATCCTTCCTATAGGAGGGCAACCAAAACTTTGTGTCTGAAAACTTTGGATTCAGTTCTGCCAGGGTAGAGATCTTGTGTGGACATGTTTTTTAGTGCAACATTTAGTCACCTGTATCGAAATATAAATGTAATGTTTTATCTTTCTTCAAAAAATACATAATAGAGTTTCAACAATCAGTGTGGTGTCCTACTTTCTGGATGATGTTGTTCTATACCCCGGAATGCAATATGACTGAATGGGACTGCTGCACTAATAAGGAGGGTTGGTGCTGGGTTTGGAATCATTTTTTCAGGTGTAGCACTACTCTCATTTAAAGCTAACAATAGAATCAACCATGGTCTGGGTAGCAATTCTTCAGGTCATGGACAGATTCAATGTTGCATCTTAACTATTGGTGCAGGAACTGATGTCTTGTTAATCCCATGGATTGTCATGATACACATGTCTTTTCATACTGGTAGACCAATGAGAGAAGGCATCAATGATATAAAGGTTTCTGTTGTCCAATCCAAGGAGCCATTTTGACATTTAAGATGGTTAATGCCAAAGTGTGGAATACCAGACACCATTGTCACCAGTTTGTAAATGGAAAGAACCATACTGTGCCAGTTTATTTAGTGCATCTTGTGTAAGATGCAAAAAGGGATGATTTTTGCAATTGACCCCAGTATTAATCTTGTCTTACAAAATGTATATCACTTGGATTAAGGTAAAGGCTTCAACTGTTCTGATGGTGTTCATGTGCTTTGTCAAATTGACTACAAGCACTGCTTCTATGGGGTCTGCAAGCTTTCATGTTGTTCTTAGCTCTGGACATTGTTGACACGCTTCCATGCTGTGGATGCGGTCTGGAAACGTCTTTGACGTGTTCCTTAACTGGCTTTTCTTCATGTGCCATGATGGACAAATGTGACTTGTTTCAGCTTTCTCCAAGCACTGGAACTTCTTGTATATTTTAACCATGTCTTCTTGTAGAATATAGTTGGTATATATCATGACATGCTGGACACTATTTATAGACAATTCATACCTCATACAGTATTGGATGTTTTACTGATTTTGTTAGTGGCTACAATGGAAGTTGCAGGGTACAGCATTCGTAAATGCTGCAGTCCTACTACAATTTCTGTGAACTTGCATCCTTCTTCTTGCAGTGTGTTTATGATATCATTATGATCATCCAGAGTGCCTTTCAGAAGGATTGGCTAGGTGTAGAGGCAATGACTACTTCAATCAACTTGTCAGAGAAGTTAGCTTTTGTGAGGTGGGGGCATTATGGTAATGTCACTGGACTATTTATCCAGGACAGAGTTTAGATCAGAGTGGTGCTGGAAAAGCACAGCAGGTCAGTCAGCATCTGAGGAGTAGGAAAATCAACTTCTCGTGAAGAGCAATCACCCTGGAGACTTCCTGCCTCAATTCCTGATGAAGGGCTTTTGCCTGAAACATCGATTTTCCTGCTCCTCGGATGTTGCCTGACCTGCTGTGCTTTTCCAACACCACTCTGGTTTCCAGCATCTGCAGTCCTCACTTTTGCCTATTTATCCAGAACATATGTGACATGGGTGAAAAATAGAATTCAGTGAAAAATCTCAAATAAGAACTGTCCCAATGGTAATTATTAATCTCTGTCAGTTATTGTAAAAACCCATCAGGTTAACTAATGTCCTTTAAGGAAGGAAATCTGCCATCCTTGCCTGGCCTGGCCTACATGATGTTACAGACCCATTACTTTGGAGATGAAACTCAAATGTCTTCTTGGAATTGCTATTAAATAGCTTAACCTGCAGTATCAATAAATGAAAATAAAAGTCACATTCCATAACGTTGCATATATTTTTACAAACAAATTAGTCGATATTTTGACCTAGCTATTGATGGTATGACATGAACTCAAGGCTGTGAATCCAGAATTTAACTTGGGCCTTAAACAGATCTTATAAAAAATGGAAAACTGTAGTGAATGCTTGCAGTCATTCATAGAAATACTAGAGGATTTCATTCTTCTCAATCTCTTTGTTTTCCCAAGCAATATGAAGCTTTGTGTTTGTCTTTTTTATATCAGTTGGTTGTTGATCTATGAAGTGAACGTTTATTCTTTCAAAATTTGTAAACCATTTAGTCTGTTTAGAGTTCCTCAATTCATTCAAAAGCTTGACTACACCTAAACACTGAGAAAAATATTGCAAAAAGATTTTTCTAAACTTCCACCAAAACTACAGCCAATTTGAAGAAGTATTAATACCCTTTGTTTATGTACTTGGCAATTTATTTTCTTCTTCTTGGTATTCACTGAAACACCCATTATATTCTGAAGAGCTTTTGTCCTTCACTGGACTTCTTATCAAAACATGTAATTTTCCAACAAAAAAAAGTAATCCACTCAAGTCGATCTTATCCCCAATACATTTTTGCATTGCTGAATTGTAACAATTCCGTTACTTTGAAGTTGTATTAGCCTTGACAAAGATAAGGCTTTCACGTCTGAATCAAAAATATCTGGGATCAAGGCATTTTCAATTTGATTTGAAAATATAATCAAGTCTGACACTTCAGTGCTTACAATAGAATTACTCTTCAGAAGAGATACCTTTATAGTTTTCACAGAAGGAGTGGAGTTCTTGAAGTACACTGAACAACAATAACTGCTTTGGGATGTTCTGAAGTTGTGAAAGGTCCAAGTCTCCTCTGACTGATATTTCTACATATTCAACTGTCATGAACCTTATGATTAGATTAGATTCCCTACAGTGTAGAAACAGGCCCTTTGGCCCAACAAGTCCACACTGACCCTCTGAAGAGTAACCCACCTAGAGCCATTTCTCTCTGCATGATGCATCTAACACTATGGGCAATTTAGAATGGCTAATTCACCTGACCACCATTCATCTTTGGATTGTGGGAGGAAACTGGAGCACCTGGAGGAAACCCACACAGACACAGGGAGAATGAGCAAACTCTGCACAGACAGTTGCCCGAGGCTGGAATTGAACCTGGGTCCCTGGTGCTGTGAGGTAGTAGTGCTAACCACTGTGCCACCGTGCTGCCCATGAACCATGTGACATCTAGTCCTCTACTTGTGGCCTTCAACTTGAATAAGAGATTACTGACTATTGTGGCCATAAGAAGAACTTCTCCCAAATTATATCCTTCATCCTCATCAAAACAAAAATTTGCAGTTCAGGGAGAGGCAGTCAGCATATACCATGGGAGATGATTAGGTTAGCTATCTCTTGCTGGCACTAGATTACCTTTGGAAATCTTAAAGACCTTAAAACTCTTCTATGACAACCACTGTTTTATGCTTCTCCCTATTGAAGATATAAATCATCTCTGTCTGTTTCAAGTCAGAGAATCAGTTTCTCTCTTTCTGATCCTTTAGGATAGAAACTGTCTTGACTGGCCTACACATCACTCCTGCTGCACAGCACTGTGGTGAACGCTTACCTGCCCTCTGGGCAATTAGGGATAGGAAATAAATGTTGGCCTAGGCAGCAATGCCCTCATCCAGTAAATGAATAAAAAAAATTCCATTCAGTTAGCAATTAATTTTAGGTGACCCTCATGAAGGGCTTTTGCCTGAAACGTTGATTTTCCTGCTCCTCGGATGCTGCCTGAACTGCTGTGCTTTTCCAGCACCACACTATCTCAAAATTGATTATCTGTCCAAAGATAAAGATGAATACAAAAATAAAGGAAGATCTATGTGTTAGCTGCAATGACTAAATGCAATATTATATTGTATTGGCACACAGAACAAATCTTTAGCCAGTGTTTAAAAGTTGAGGTTTGTTTCTAATGAAAATGATAATGTATTTGAAAGTTTCAAATGAACTCCACCACTGATCAATTCAGGCTGTGTTTTCTTACAGGCCTCTGTCCTCCGTTCTGATTTTAAAAAAAGACTTAAAACATCAGCTGCTTCTCTGCACAAATGTTGTCAGACCTGCTGAATATTTCCCATTATTTGTTCTTATTTGTGCTTTCTGGCATCTACAGTTTTTTTTTTGCTTTATTTTTCTTTCTGTAGTGACCCATCACCATGCAGTTAAAACTGTGCCCTCCTGTGAAGAGTATGCTAGGGCTGCCATTGTAACTGATGTTGTCTGTCCATGTCTAGATCTTGACCAGCTGCATGTCTTTTGTGTCATTCTCTCGAGATAGCAGAACACCAGAAGGTGAAAATTCATGAAACACATTCACTGTTTAAATGTCTTCTGGATTGAAAATTTCAGAAGTATAGCCTGGGGCCTTAATGCCGTGCAGAAGCCTATAAGGAAACACAGCAGTAATGGGCACTCAGTGGTACAGATCATTTGAACCCTTCAAGAGAATACATTTTCATTTTCATCGGAGGAAGAGCTCTGCTTTTCAATGAGCTTGTGTGAACACTGTTTAAAAAGATTGTTGTATGTCAAGTGTAGCAAATATTTATTACAGTACCTAACACACCAAAGTCTTTTCATGTTTGTAATCATCGTTAAAAATGATCATCTTTGCAATGTAAATCAATTTTTATGGGGGCCATCTAAAATCAATTACTGACTGAAAGCAAATGTCTGAGGTCCATTCCTGTTTTAAGTGGAAATGGAAACAACATCAATGGGAATAACTGGAGCTGCAGGAGAGTGAGTGATTATACACACTCTTTTTGGAAGAAGCCCAGTAGCATTTGAAGGTAGCCCTGTCTCTGACCCAGTTTCACGGCTTGCTGAAAAAGGTGGATTTGCTCAGCAGGTCTGGCAGTGTCTGTGGAGAGAAATCAGAGTTAACATTTCAGTTCGACTGACCCTTCTTCAGAACTCAACCTGAAGCGTTAACTCTGATTTCTCTCCACAGATGCTGCCAGACCTGCTGAGCTTTTTCAGCAATTTGTGTTCTTTTTTCTGATTTACAGCATCCACAGTTCTTTTGGTTTTTAAAAGGTAGATTTGGTTTGGATGTTTTTACTGAGTTTGGGCTGATAAGTCATTTCCAAGAGGCATGTTAATCATTGAAATATTTTAACGATTCATTTCTCTATATTTCAGCTCCTGTGCCAGCTAACTAGTTTCCCAGATATGGAAAACCTGGCAGCTAAAGCAACATGAGGAAAACTGTATGGAACAGGAGTTTTTCAGGGCAGGGAAGAAATGCTTGTCCCCAGCCCACTGAACAGGCCAGTTAGTGATGTAAGCATTAAGTCCTCCCATCACAATCCCATTCCCTGTCAACGTCCACACTAGCTTGGGATTTTCTTCTGCCGCCAATCCCAACACCCTATGTACACCTTCCATAAGCTTCTTGACCTTCCCTCTCCTCAGCGATGCTCACCTCATCTTATGACCTCTCCCTCCACTTCTCTCCCTGCTGCAGCTTGGACCTGAAGCCTTATCATCACGAGCCAGCAGCCTCTTGATCTGGCTGCCTGTGCATGGGAAGAGGAAACAAAAAATTCTTAGTCATATTATATGGATAAAATCAGCCGGCCCTGATAGACATATGTTCTTCTGGATTTCTTTATCCTCAACTGACATCTGCATCCTTAATATTCCAATATCAGAGCCTTGATTTATGTCAATGTAGTTCTCCAATGAAATATGGAATTAGCAGATTGACTCCATGACCAGGAACCAGTTTAGCTCAGTTGGTTGGATCGTTGCTTTACAGAGCAGTGTGATACCAACAGCAGGCGTCCAATTCCCATCACCAGTTTGAGGTTACCATGAAAACTCTCCTTCTCAACCTTTTCCCTCATCTGACGTCTGGTGGCCCTCAAGTTAAATCACCACCAGCTGCTTTTCTCTCTAATGAGAGAGCAACCCTGATGGTCTGTAAGACTATGGCGACACCTAATCAAATCTTTGAGTAGCTAAAATTGATTCAAAAGGCAACTTGTAATGTTAAAACTCAGAACAAAAAATGATAGAAATAAAGTGGTAAATTACAGTTTACAGTAATCAAGGGTTAACTGTGGATTGCTTACAATGATAGGATAAAGTACACTGAGAAACCTGTGGTTTTATTCTTTTTGTTTGTTGTGAAATGATGTGCTAATGATCACACAACAGGAAAGCCAATAAAGGCTAACTGTAATGGAGCAGTTTCTTGAACAATCTGACTGTGAGAATGAAGCTCAACAGGCTCCCATTTGATGAAAAGGCTCTTGAAACACTGAACCAGAAATAATGGCAGACCCTATTTAAGGATGAACATTAACTAACCTTCCACTCTACACCCTCCCAACTCTTCCTTAACTGCACAATCTCCGCATTTCCCCAAAATCTGCACCCGGCTATGATATTTGATTTGATTTGATTTGATTTATTATTGTCACACCTACCTAGTTACAATGAAAAACTTAATTTTGTATTCAGTACAAGCAGATCACACCATACAAAGTATACTAGGCTAATGGAACAGAATGAAGAGTACAATGTTACACCCGCAGGGGAGGAGCCCAAAGAGCAAGATCAACATTAAATTTAAAATTTGAGAGATCCATTTAGAAGAACAAAAAAAACAAAGAACAATACAGCAAAGGATCAGGCCCTCTGGCCCTCCAAGCCTGTGTTGACACATTTTGCCCTTCCATATTAAAACTGTCTTCACTTACAGGATCCGTATCCCTTTATTCCATTCCTGTGCATGTATTCATCCAGGTATTTCTTGAAAGCTGCCATTGTGTCCACAAGCTTCCACTACCTCCTCTGGCAGCAAGTACCAGGCCATCACCACCCTTTGTGTGACTAACATGCCTCGCATTTCTCTTTTAAGCTGTCCCCCAGCACTTTACCACGCCACCCCTCAACTTCTTGCATTTTGTACAATGCCCAGTTTATCCAAACTTTCTTCATAGCTAAAATCCTCTATATAAGGTAACATACTGGTAAAACCTTTTCTGTACCCTCTCCACAGCATCCACATCCTTCTGGTAATGTGGTGACCAGAACAGTATGTAATATTGCAAGTGTGGCCTAAGTAAAGTTTTATAAAACTGCAGCATAGCTTGTCTATCCTTTTACTCAGTTCCCCTTCCAATGAAGGCAAGCATGCCAAAGGCCTTTTTTATTACCTTCTCTACCTGCGCTGCAACCATCAGTGATCTGTGGACCTTATACTCCGATCCCTCTGTGTATCAATACTTCCAAGGGTTCTGCCATTCAATGTATAATTTCCCCCTATACTGAACCTTCTGAAATGCATCACCTCACATTTGTCTGAATTAAACTCCATTTGCCATTTTTCTGCCCATGCCTCCAATTGATCTATACCATTCTGTATCCTCTGACAATCGTCCTCACTATCCACAACTCCACCAATCTTTGCATTATCCGCAGAGTTTCTAATTAGAACAGCTACATTTTCCTCCAAATCATTTATGTAGGTCACTAACAGCAGAGGTCCCAACACTGATCTCTATGGAACATTGTGAGTCGTAGCCCTCCATTCTTAAAAGCATCCTTCCACCACTGTCTCCTATGACTAAGCCCGTTCTGTATCCAACTTGTTGGCTCACCCCTCAACCATTTAACTTCAAAGGTAAAGTCATCATGTAACGTTAACTTTTATAAGAGTCTGACATGAGGGACCTTATCAAAGGCTTTATTGAAGTCCATGTGGACAACAACAACTGCTTTACCCTCAAACATCTTCATCACCTCCTCAAAAACTTGATCAATTTAGTGAGGCATGACTCCCTCTGCAGTTGCCATACCAAGTCTTGATGCATCCAGATAGAATACTTTTAAAGATGCATCTATAAACATTGGTAAGAATCTTTATGGACATGCCAAATTTGATAGGCCTCCTGAGGAAATAGAGGTGTTGTTGTACTTTCTTGACTGTAGCATCAACATGGGTGGACCAGGACAGTTTATTGGTGATCATCACTCCTAGGAACTTGACGCTCTTGACCATCTCCACCCCAGCACCACTAATGTTGACAGGAGAGTGTCCTCCACCTTGCTTCTTGAAGTCAATGACCAGCTTTTTCATATCGCTGACATTGAGGGAGAGATTGTTATCTTTATACCATGCCACCAAGTTCTCTCTCTCTCTTTCCAGTATTCTGTCTAATTATTGTTTGAGATCCAGCCTACAATGGTGGTGGCATCAGCAACCTTGGTGTTGGGGCAAAATTTGGCACACCGTTATGACTGTAGTAAGAAGTATAATGAGGGGCTCAGTAACGATGTTGAGGATTATCAAGGAGGAGGTGTTTTTATGTCTATTCTCATGATTGCGGTCTGTGAATCAGGAAGTCAAGGATCCAGTTGCAGAAGGCGGAGCAGAGACCTCGGACTCAGAGTTTGGAGATTAGTTTGGGTTGGAATGATGTTGTTGTTGATGGAGCTGTAGTCAATAAATAGGAGCCTAACATAGGTACCCTTGTTATCCAGATGGTCCAGGGATGACTGCTATGAGGAGACATTGTTGAATGGCTTCATTGTCTGTCATAATGGCCTATTATTCCTGAGTACGTAGGGAAAAGCTGAGGCTTATAATGTGCATACCTCGTTGTCAAGAGGTCGATTTCAAATCCCATCTGCTCTGGATTGTGTGCCATAGCATAGCAGGTTAATAACATAAAATTATAGGGAAGTAATTGCCTCCAGATCTCCAGAATATAACCAAGTTAGGTCAGAGATATTAATCGAGTAATTCCTCATAAATAAGCCAAAAAACAGTACTAACAATGCTTACAATTTTACTGCCTCACAAGAAAACTGTGGACAAAGCAGCGTGTGAAGCAATAATGTAAGACCATTACAACATTGAATGTGAATGGGCCTGTATGAGACAACATATGAGTGGGCAGTAAAAGCTCTTGCAAACTTAATGTGTTCAGAAGTTTTCAATTAATGGCTGAAAAGCCTAGCAGAATGCTGTACTTAAAATATTCTTCTTCGTCATAGAATAACATATGAAATGAACACACAGATGACCCAAAGTTCATAAAGCATGGATTCTGTATTCCACTGGAATTACAAACAGGAAGAAATATACATATATTATATATATGGAATGACCATGTGGGTTACATTGGGCAGATGCATGACTTTGTCTGATTCCTCTCCTTTTCCATCAGTCCCCTGTCCACCAAAGACACACTCTAATTTCCAGCGAGAGTCCATTTTGCTGCTCCAGCTGTCCTCACGCACAGCTGCCATCTTCTGGTAGAGGTCCCAGAGAAATGTTCAGCTCTCTTGCTCAGTGCCCTCTGGCACTGTTGGCACCTGCTGTTCGAGGTCTTATTAAACACTTCCTTGCTTGAAACTTGCCATCCCAGCAACAGCACATAGCACACAGCAATTATGCATTCAGCAGTTGTGTGATCAGTAGGTTCCATTGCACTATGTTGGCTAAAGTGTTCATTTTAACATTAATCGCTCCATTCTCGTCTTGCACCACTGATACGGACAAATGGTCAGTGTTGGGGTGATATCTAGCAACTGTTTGAGATGCCCTTCTCAACCATTTAACTGTACTTGTACCTTTCAAGGGATCCAGGCTCTGAGGTGGATATTCCATGTTCTAGGTCACTTGGGACCTCAGGAGTTGTATGATCGGTGGCACCTTTTGCTTCAGTTTCTGCCTCCCAGTGTGTTCTGGGGTGGAAGCACCCCCTAGATTCAGAACACAGAGATCACTCCAGGATACTGCATTACTATCTGACCCCACCTTACTCAAGCTAAAATGCATTGAAACCTTATGTTCTGCAACACCACTGAGTGAAGTGCTTGACTCCAAAACATCCACCAGATTCCTGCCGTCCAGCAACTCATTCAGTGAATCATTTTCAGAGGCTGCCACCCCCTACCGAGCCTTGGCTGTAGGTTTAATGTGATAGTCCAATTGGAGGAATCATCTTATGCCATTCGGAAGGTCAGTTCTGTTAGCCATATGTTCACTTAATGTTTTTCTTCTCAGCCCTTTTCCCTCAGTCCTGTTGGATGCCATGTCAAACATTTGGTATAAACTCTGTGATGCTCTGCTATCTGTGCTCTGGTCTGACATCTTGAATCGTAGGGTCCTAGAAAACTCCAGGGTATGAAGAACTTGATTGAGTGCAGATAAGGAGAACTTGATGTAACCTTCATAGGGCATGCCCACACCCAGCAAGGCAGAGGACTGGATAAGAGGAAGAAGCATCACTCCTTAGGCAGCTGCTTGTGGAAAAGCTGGTGAGTGACAATTGACACCTCCACTTCTGTGTTCATTTCTACCTTGTTAAACCTTACACACCTTCAGGCAAGTCCCAATCGCTCTACATAAGATTCAGCCTTCTCTTGAAAGGCCCTCACCCATGCATAACTATTGCTGGAAGACTTAACTTGTGTGATGACTGGGTGAGTAAAAAAGGCCATTGCACTGGATGGGGTCTCTGTACCCATCAGCAGTAGTGACAGTGGTTGTTGAGGACAGTCTTGTTTGATGAGCCCTACTTGCTATAAATCCAATAGCTCTTTGGAGCATCTCTTGGGCAGGATTGGCTAACCATAGAGATAGGGCAGTGAGGACAGGATCTGTGCAGTAATCTGCACCAGCTACATTGTCAGCTACATTCCTGTCTGTGCCCACAGTCACTTCTGTGATGGTGGCTGCTTTCCTGCTCTTGGAAGTCCAATTTCCCCGTGAACTGGATGATGTGATTCTGCCCATCCAAGAATGAAATTTGAGGCTTGTTATTATTATCCGTCCTCAATTCTATCTGGATGTTTCTATCCCTTACTGCTTCTGAAATCTGTTATGTGGTATTTATCTTCAGTAAGCTGCCCACGGTCAGGAAGGAGAGATCACTTCCAGAGTGAGACAGAGCCTGAGTCAGTGTGCAGTTTGGGTGAATTTGGAGGCAACGTGAGAAATCAATGCAGAGGGAACAGGTGCTTATGTTTTATAGTTTGCAAGGTTTTTTTTAACAGGATAAATCGAAGCCTAGGATCAGAGTGACATCACAGGCAAGCCATAAGTTCAATAATTGGTGACAGCTATTAATTTGACTATGTTTTATAGGTTACTTTCAGATCAAACGTAAGTCGAGAAATTATTTAGTTTAGATCACTTACAGTGTGGAAACAGGCCCTTCGGCCCAACAAGTCCACACCGACCCTCCGAAGAGCAACTCACCCAGACCCATTCCCCTACATTTACCCCTTCACCTAACACAACGGGCAATTTAGCATGGCCAATTCACCTAAACTGCACATTTTTGGATTGTGGGAGGAAACCGGAGCACTCGGAGGAAACCCACGCAGACACGGGGGAGAATGTGCAAACTCCACACAGACAGTTACCCAAGGCTGGAATTGAACCAGGGTCTCTGGCACTGTGAGACAGCAGTGCTAACCACTGTGCCACCGTGCCGCCATCATTTGTAATTTAGAAATTACAAACTACAAGACAGGTACAATTTTTTAAATAAATCAGCAGAAATTCATCCCCAGGAAGCAGCAGCGTATTAAGGGGCGGATCAGGTAATCATTGCTGACAAAAAGAAACCAGACATAGCATAAAAGCAAATTAAAAATACCTCACGATATGGTGAAGAAGGTTAGTGGGAAACCAGAAGTTTAGAAAGCCTTTAAAAATCAGCAGAGGATAACTAAAATAGCAATAAGAGGGCAGAAGATGAAATAAGAAAGTAAGCTAGCTAGTGACAGTAAAAAAAGAATTTTTTTCAGATATCTAAAAATTAAGAGAGTGGCAAAGTGAGCATTGGACTGCTGGAAAAAGAGGCTGAAGTAGTAATGGAGAATGCAGAAATGAGAGAGGAGCTGAAGAGGTACTTTGCATCAGTTTTCACAGTGGAAGATACCAGCAGTGTACCAGAACTTCAGAAACGCTGGGGGCAGAGATGAGTATAGTGGCAACACTAAGGAGAAGGTGCTGGGGAAGTTGAAAGGTCTGAAGGTGGATAAATCAACTGGATCAGATGGATTCCACTTCAGAGTTCTGAAGAAGGTAGCTGAGGAGATTGTAGAGGCATTGGTAGTGATGTTTCAGGAATCATTGGAATCATGGAAGGTGCCAGAAAACTGGAAATGGGTAATGTAACATCCTTGTTTCAGAAGGGAGGAAAGCAGAAGACAGGAAACTGTAGGTCAGTTTGCCTGACTTAAATTGATGATAAGATTTTAGAACATATTATTAAGGATGACATTGCACAGTATTTGGAAGTGCATGGTAAAACAAGGCTGAGTCAGCATGGCTTTGTTAAGGGGAGGTCACAACTCACAAATCTTTGAGTAAGAACAAGTTAGATAAAGGAGAGCCAGTGAACGTAATCTATTTGAATTTCCAACAGCTCTTTGACAAGGTGCCACATAGGAGGATGTAAAATGATATAAGAACCCATGGTGTTCGGGCCAAGGTGTTTGGGGACATGGATAGAGGATTGGCTGACTGGCAGAAGGCAGACAGTGGGAATAAAGGATTTCAGGATGGCAGCTGGTGACTAGTGGAGTTCTGCAGGGATCATTGTTGGGACCATAACTATTCACATTATACATTCATGATCTGGACAAAGGAACTGAGTGCATTGTTGTTAGGTTTACAGATGACACAAAGCTAGGTGGAGAGGAGGTAATGTTAAGGAAGTGGGAGGCTGTAGAAGGACCTGGACAGGCTAGGAGAATGGGCAAAGAATTGGCAGGTGTAGTACAATGTCAGAATGTATGAGGTTATGTACTTTGATAGGAAGAACAGAGGCCTAGACTATTTTCTACGCCAGGAAGGGCATCAGAAATCTGAAACACAAAGGCAACATAGAAGTCCTAGTTCAGGATTCCCTTAAGGTTGACATACAGGTTCAGTTCACAGTTAGAAAGGCAAATGCAATATTGCCATTCATTTCAAGAAGGCTAGAATACAAGAGCAGCAATGTACTGCTGAGGCTGTATAAGGCTCTAGTCACCATGGAATATAGTGAACAGTTTTTGGTGCTGTGTCAAAGGAGGGCTGTGCTGGCATTGGAGAGGATCCATAAAAGGTTTACAAAAACAATCCAAGGGATGAAAGGCTTGTCATATGAGGAGCATTTGAGGACTCTGTGTCTGTACAAGATGAAGTTTGGAAGGATGAAGAGGATCTTATTGAAACTTATAGAATACTGAGACACCTGGATAGAGTGGATGTGGAGAAGCTGTCCAGAGGGTGGTGGATCTGTGGAACCTATTACCACAAAAGACTGGAGAGGCCAAGTCATTGGGTGTACTTAAGACAGGTATAGAGAGGTTCTTTGATAGTAAAGAGATCAAAGGTTACAGGGAAAAGGTAGGAGAATGGAGTTGAGAAACACATCAGCCACGATCAAATAGTGGAGCAGGCTCAATGGGCCGAATGGCCGAATTCTACTCCTCTGTCTCATCGTCTTCATGTTATTCGTTCCTGAGTCAGTAATAATGCTAGCAGTAAGATCAGGATATCGTGTTCAATACAGTACTATAATTATCCTTTGTTTATAAGGTAAGTTTTAATGAACACACCCTCTGATCTGCTGTCCAGGTATTCGAGGTATGTTTTCTTCGAGGTATGAGTAAAATCTGCACTGGGTGTGCATTTGTAAAACTATCCCTATAGCACCATTAGAGTGAAATTATGTTCCCTGGTATTCACATGCAAGTTAATGGCTGATGGGATTCCATATGAAGAGTTTCATTGGGTGATAAGTGTCTGAGTTTTTGATTTCATGATTTTGAAACACAGATCTCATGGAATATCTGATGTGTTAGTGTTATGAAATAGGGATGAGGCAGTCCTGAAAATTCTGCCTTGCCCCGCTCGCACCCCCCCCCAAGCCACCGACACAAGTTACCAGTGTACTCTTTCAGTTGCTGTGCCTTATTCCAGCCTCTCCCAGAGAGGGTTTAACATTGGACAGAAAGATTGTGCAAGTGAGTGGTACTATTGCACAAGATCCTTCATAGGAGGACCCTGCTGCTTTCCAACTTCTTAGAGAAGAGTTAAAATCTCACCTGTCTGATATTAACATGCCTCCTTAGTACTGACAGTATCCAGCCAAGCACAGACAGAGAGTTTTCTGGCATCTATCCTAATTAGACCTTTGAAAAAGTTTCAGTGTATGGCAGAATGTATTCTTCTTTTGTACAAACACAGCAAGGCAAGTTCAAAAGAGAATATTTCCTGCAGTTTACCATTTAGAATGAATTGAAGAGAGAGACAGTTATGATAACAAAATAACCTTTATAAATAGCAATTGAGTGAAATTTGCATAGAATAAATACAGAAAAGAAAGCAGAAAAACCATGGTAACAAATGCCTAGAAAGTAGACATTCAAGTATGAGGAATATGAATGCTGAATACATTCATGTAAAAGCTTTTGTCTGCTATTTAAACAGATCTGTGTTGCTGTTTAAAACATTAGCTTAAATCCTTTGTAAGAATACTAGAGGAATTCCTTCAAGTACATTAACCATCTGTATACTAATACCTTAATGATTTAATTTTAAACCAAAAAGATTAGAGATTTTTGGGGATAATAATATTTATTATAGTTTTTATAATATTTATTATAGTTATTATTATTTATTATAATATTATTATAGTAATAATATTTATTATAGTTTAATACCATTCAGAAACATCCTCAAAATACATGTGAGATGTGGTCAGAGGTTAAGGGCTTTTAATTAAAATTACAGATATTAGAAAAAGCATCTGTGATGCTGTTAATAAAATGCCAATTACTTTATTAAGCTGAGGGTAGATCAAACTAAATTAGGTCACATCGAAGATTTTGATCACTGGAGTGGGTTGTGAAAGTTATCAGTGTCTATTAATACCATTGCTTCAGCCAATGAACTGAAGCTGTAGTGGGACTTGTGGCAAGTCTTCTGGCAAACAATGTATTTTACAACAAATTTATTCAGCAAATAGAAAACAAAATCTATTTATAGAATCAATTTAATAAGAGTTGAGAAAACTGATGCCCAAAAGTATTGCAACTTATGATAAAAGCAGAGATTTTAACAGCAAAATGCAGTAGACCACACTTACATAATTTAAATGGTTTCTCAAGTGAAGTGCAGTGAGTGGAGGATAGTTGCAAATAGCATATGCTTGAAATCAATCCCAGTCATTGATGACAGCATGGTTTCAACATCTGGTTGATGGAACAAATTACCCAATTACCACCCTGGCTGTTTGCTACTTCCTCATAGCTTCTCCCCCAGCAGGCAGCAACCTCTCCCAAGCCTTCCTCCTTCTGATAGGTATTCTCTTCCTCTCTCCTAGCCCGCAGTTACATAACCCCGCTCTACATGACACAAGAGGAAATTATTTGAGAATATTAACGTACAGATGTTCAAACTGCCTCTACAATGTAGCGATTGTAGATAAGGCATATACAATATTGTGCAGTGTGGAATTGAAACTAAGCAATAATGTGTGATATTGACCTACACGGAACCTTTAAAAATCTATATTGGGAGAAACGTGTAGTTCTTATGTTATTGATAATGGTCTAATACTCAATCACTCATCCAGGAGTGATTTGCTTTGTTGGCTAGCTTATTTAAAACAGTAAAACATAAGTTATGAAGCAGACATTGTGGAAAACAACATTTGAATTTGCAGCTTGTAAACCCATAGCCGAGTAACTGCCAGTAGAGCCACTCTTGTGGTATAGTGGCAGTCTTCCTACCTTTGAACTAGGAGGCCTGGATTCATGTCCCACCTGGTTTAGAGGTGTACAGTAGCACTGTTTTCTGAACAGGTTAATTTGAAAATATCTATGCAGCACATGAGATCCTTTTAAAGATGATCTAACTAAAGGCAAAGCACAATTTCAATATTTGCCAGAATATTATAAGTAAACAGTTGTGGAACTAAAAATATTGCTAACCAATATCATCCTGAGTCAAATTAGTGAAATAGTGAAGGTCCTGAGGGGTACCATTTAAACAGAAGTATGTACACTACATAGCAAAGATAAAGGATTATTGCCAAAAAATAGCAAATTATGTTCAAACATCCCTTACCAGAATCACATACTAGACAAGGTGGCAAATACGAGAAGGTGCTAACAGGGGTCATCTTGGAAAATGCCACTATATGAATGATTTGATTGTCCAGCATTAATATTTTGTGACCACTTGTTCAGTGGGGAGTGAAATTTAAGACATTGCTTTGAGAATTTCTACATTGCAAACTTTCTGGGGAAAAGGCGGTTAAACCACAAGGAAATTATTTGCCTTTGAGTGACCAGCTTCCAGTCTGTCTGCAGATGCTCTGGCTCAGGAGACACACAACATCACCAGGAATTTGGAGTACCCTGGACCGACGGTCTCAACTAACAATCCTACAGATTTCCTCTTCCTGCCTATTAACCTGGAGCTTAGGGTCAGTATCTTCTGCCGTCATCTCCCAAATCTCCCCTTCTGGAAAAGCCCATGACAATTTAAAGTGAAGAAAAAATCTAAAAAAATTTAATTCTGTCCCTTTCCAGGATGTTTGCACCGAAGAAAAGAAGTTTTCCCTGGGGCAAAGGTCCATGAGTCTGTTCTGATTCTGAAATCAAGCATGTAGTTTTCTGACCATCAAAATTAAAGGCAGTGTGGGCTCCATTTTGCAACCTGAAATCCCTGTAAGCATCCTTCCTTCCTGGAAGACAAACAGGAAATTAGTCCTGATAACTTCCTGGGAGATTATGACTACAGCCTCGACATTGGAGGTTGTCTAAATACTTGCACTATATTTATCATCTTTTTCAATGAGATTCTGGTGCAGAAATTATACTTGTTATTATAAATAGTCATTATAATTAGTTATCCCGGAGCCAGCTATGAATTACATCCCTGGATTTGCATTTAGAAATCTTAAAGGGTTATGAAGTCCTGTACTGGTACTACCAGTTTCTGCAACACAATCTAAGTGGAAGACAACTCTGCATGTTTGGACCTCAATTAAATAGGATCAGTTGTCCCTCGAGTATTGACAGATAACCTAACAGAATAACTATTTTAACAAGTTTAGGATTTTTAAGAGTTCTATTTAGAGCTCCAAAAGAGGAAAATACCATGGACTGGAAACAATGATCACCAAATAGGTGGTTCCTTCCCTATAATAACAACAGCTAAGCCCAAAACAATTCCCACCAAAAAAAAAGTTACACCAACATTTGCTCATTACAGGGAAAAAAAGATGTTGGTAACATGTATTTCGAACTTTTCAAAAAATGATATGACATTCAGATTACTTACCAAACAGAACTAATTAAACCACATGGCTTTAATAACATTTATAGATACTTTACTTAGATTAGCAATGCTGGTTTGCATTTTAAATAGGCTCAAAGAATGTGCCAGATGTAATAATTAGAATTAGAAATAGAGCACTACCAAAAAATAGACCATTTGCCAGCTAATCAATGTCCATAAAGTTGTTAAATTATTTTTCTCTGAGCAGCCATTAAGTCGCATGGTTTGATTTTATTGCTTAATAGCACAAGCACAAAATGGCTCTAAAGTTGATTTTGATTGGCACCAATTTGTTCTGTTGTTGCTAGTTGTTGTGTGGCAGTGTACAGGAAAACATTGCTATTCAAATTACTCAAATGAATGTACTAGAAACAATAACAATGATAAAACCTCAGCCCAGACTTGAGGTGAGGAATAAACACAGCTAATATACTGGACTAAGAGATTATATTGAAGTGCATTAGCATACAATACATGCTAAAGAATCTTTTATAAGAGCCTTATCTTTTTGAGACAATTAAAAAGAAACATTTATGCTTTTGTATGTTTTAATGACTTTATTTTGTCAGGATTGATCATGGTTTATTTGAAAATAAGTTGTTATTTTCCATGAACTCATCAGAGACCATTTATAATGATATTAGTAGACCAGAGTATAAAAGAGAGGCATGTGAACGTATGCTGCTCTTACCTGCTTCCAAAGTACTGGTATTCAGGTCAAGGTAAAATTCATGATCGGCTTGATTTTGATATGATCCAAAATCAAAATTTCATGATGGAAGCTATATCAGATGATAGAAAATCATTCAAAGCCATCAGACACCAAAATCCCAATGACCAGACCTTACATTACCAGCAACAATAATGACAATTTAGTTAACCTGGAAAATAGCTCTGAAACACCCAGAGGCTGTCAAAGTCACTGACACTGCAGTCATTATGCCATTACCCTATTCTACGTTAGCTGGATATTTATAAATCACCCAAGTCAAGTCAGGAGAGACTTCTGCAGGTCATGCTGATCCCAAATTCTGTCAACACACCCTTTACTTTGAGTCAAATGTTGTAAGCTTTTTGATATTGGAGAGCTCACTGACTTAACTTGAATTGTCATGATGTATTGGGATCCTGAGGATGTCCTGACATGTGAAAATCCACAGTATCTACAGAGGAAGTTTAAAGTTTTGATTGCCAGTTTTACTTTGTCCAGACTGCTCCAACAACAGCAGTTAAGATAGTACTTCTTTATATTTTAATATTTACCACTGCCCCATTTCCCTACAAATCTGACTTCTCAAATTCAGGTAGTCTGTATTCCCTCAAATTGCCTTCTCCTGACAGTGCAAGATCTGGAATTACCTTTAAGCTATGGCTCAAACCATGGGCTTTCATGGCTCTTGAAAGGGAGCAAGAAACTTCAATGAATTGGAAGAACTGCAAACTTTTTGGATGAAATATTTAATCTTTAACTGTAATGAAACTGAAAGTTCTCTGCGAGGTCTGTGTGGAAAGACATACTCCTATCTTGAACCCTACCTTTCCAAAATCATTGGTTCATTCACTGCTCAATTGGAAACACTGCTACATCTATCCCTGTTGCAAGGGATCAGCAACAGATGCTAAGAGAGGATAACATGCTATTTCCTGCTTCCCAGAGACAAACAAACTGCAGATGCTGGAATCCAGGATAGAAAAGCAGAAAGCTGGAAGAACACAGCAAGCCAGGTAGCATCAGGAGGTGGAGAAGTCAATGTTTCAGATATAACCCTTATTCAGGTCCTGAAGACTTATACCCAAAACATTGACTTGTCCACTGCCTGATGCTGCCTGGCTCGCTGTTTCCTGCTTCCTGGCATTACATCTTTCTGGGATGGAGGGGTTTTGGGATAATAAATGATTAAATAGCAGGATACCTTGGAACCTGATTTTTAGGCACTATCCTATTAGATCAGGGTGAGATAGTGAATGTAATTCCATCAGTTAACTCCAGAACATTAAATAATATATTTTTACCCTCTGAGGGCTCCTATTGAGCATTACTTTTTGATTTTCACTGACCCCTTCATTTGGTGATGCAGTCAGTTAGTAACATTATCTTCTACACTTGTTTTGATTTATATTAATGGGACATTCGATGCTGAGAAGTAGAATTAGAAGGATTCTTCGATCATTATCAACCTCCTTAAATATCAAAGCCACAACACACAAGGAAAGCATTCACTTCCTAAATGCTACAGTATATGAAATGGCACAAGACAACAGTTTTAATCTAGCAAAAAAAAAGTTTTTAATTCAAAACCATGTTGCCTACTTCTTCATGCTAAAAGGCAAACATTCTAAACATCCTCCATAGACTCGTGAAGTCCTCTACTTCCACTGCATTTGTACAAACCTGGAATATGTTAGCTATCCAGTTACCACCCTTTTTACTACATCATCAATCTCACTGTCAGATTTAAATTTAACAATGGACATACTGCTCTCTACAATATCAACCATTATATGCCCCCTTCCCCATATCTCCCAGACATGTACAGCCTTAAGATAAAGAACTCATGTTCAACTGCAAGTGATTTGTTACACCAGAAATTTGAGATTTCACAACCCATCATCTGTGGTTAACTAAAGAAGCTCGGGAAAGCATCAAAATAAAGGGAAAAAAAACTGTACAAAGGTGTGTAGCAATCAGATAATTTGCCAGAATGCAAAGCATGCTAGAAATAGATTAAAACGTAAATCAGGATTGAAAAAAAATTAGGGTATGAAACAAAGTAAGCTAGAAATGTAAAGAGCTGGAAAGCAAAATTTTCAGTAGATATTTAAACAATTAGTGGATGTTAGTCTTCTGGAGAGAGAGAGTGGGAAATTAATAACAGATAATGAAATAGCTATAAGACCATAAGACATAGGAATAGAAATGAGGCCATTCAGCTCATTGAGTCTGCTCCACCATTCAATCATGGCTGATAAGTTTCTAAACCCCATTTTCCCACTTCCTCCCTGTAACCCTTGATCCCCTTGACAATCAAGAACCTATCTATCTCAGTCTTAAATATACTCAATGGTCTGGCCTCCATAGCCTTCTGTGGCAATGAATTCCATTGGTTCACCACTCTCCTTATCTCTGTTCTAAAAGGTGTTCCTTTTAGTCTAAGGCTGTGCCCTCTGATCCTAATGTCTTTTACCAATGGAAACATCTTCCCAACATCTAGTCTGTCCAGGCTGTTCAGTTTTCTGTCTGTTTCAATTAGGTCTCACCACCCACCTCTCCAACCTTCTAAACTCCATTATGTCTAGAACCAGAGTTCTCAAACGTTCCTCATATGGTAAGCTTTTCATTCCTGGGACTATTCTCGTGAACCTCCTCTGAGCACACTTTAGGGCCAATACACCCTTCTTCAGATACGGGTCCCAAAACTCCGCAAAATACTCCAAATGTGGTCTGACCAGAGCCTTATAGACCCTCAGAAGTACATCCCTGCTTTTATATCAAGTCGTCTCAAAATAAATGCCATCATTGCATTTGCCTTCTTAACTATTGACTCACCCTGCAAGTTTATCTTGAGAGAATCCTGGACTAGAACTCCCAAGCCTCTTTGTACTTTTGACTTCTGAATTTTCTCCCCATTTAGGAAATCGTCCACTTTTCTATTCTTCCTACCAAAGTGCATGACCTCACACTTTCCCACATTGTACTTTATCTGCCACTTCTTTACACACTCTGCTAACCTGTTCAAATCCTTCTGCAGCACCCCCCTCCCCCCGCCTCCTCAATGCTACCTGTCTCTCTACCTATCTTTGTATCATCTGCAAACTAAGCCAGAATGCTCCCAGTTCCTTCATGTGGCTCGTTAATGTATAAAGTGAAAAGTTGTCCCAACACTGAGCCTTGTGGAACATCACTTATCAGCGGCTACCATCCTGAGATAGACCGTTTTATCCCCACTCACTGCTTTCTGCCAGATAGCCAAGCTTCTATCCATGTTAGCACCTTGCCTCTAACACCATGGGCCCTTATCTTACTCAGCAGCCTCTGTGCAGCACCTTGTCAAAGGCCTTCTTGACGCCCAGGTAAGTAACATCCATTGGCTGTCCTTAGTCTAACCTGCTCATTACTTCATCAAAGAATTCTCACAGATTTGTCAGGCATGACCTCCCCTTGATGAAACCATGCTGACTTTGCCTTACTTTGCCGTACACTTCCAAATATTCAGAAATCTCATCCTTCATAACGGATTCCAGGATCTTACCCATAAAGTTAGGCAAATCAGTCCGTAATTATCCGGCTTTTGCCTTACTCCCTTTTTAAACTGAGCGGTGGGGGGGGAGGCTGTCACGTTAGTGATTTCCCAGTCCTCTGGCACCCTCTCTGATTCTAGTGATTCCTGAAAAATCATCACTAACGCCTTAAGCTATCTCCCTTAGAACTCTGGGATCTAGTTCATCTGGTCCAGCTTCATCTATCCACCTTCAGGCCATTCAGTTTTTCTAGCACCTTCTGCTTGGTGATGGCTACCTTACTCAGCTCTATCCCCTCACTCGCTTGAATTTTTGACTTGATGTGAACAAATATTTCTTTCTTCGTTATAGTGAATACAACATTCCAGGAATTGCAATTAATCAGGTGGGAGTGAGAGAAATTTGACAAAATTACAATCACCAGGGAAGTAGTCCTAAGCAAATTGATGGAGTTACCGGCTGATCAGTCTGGGCCCAGATGGACTTTATCCTAGTGTCTTAAAAGAGGGTGCTAATGAGATAACAGGTTTGTTTTATGGGAAAATATTAGAAGCAATCATTAAAGAGGTCATAGCTGGGTACTTAGGAAAGTTTAATTGGTATGCTTTCACGAAAATTATTTTATGTTTATCATTAGACTTTGAAGGAGTAACATGTGCTGTGGATAAAAATAAGCCTGTAGGCATTCTGTATTGTATTTCCAGATGACATTTGATAAGGTGGCACATTAAAGGTTTACGTGGAAAGTAAAGTTGGACACTTTATTTCACTGGAACCAGTCCAAAACCTTTTCTCCTTCCTTTTTCCTGTCCGAGCTAAGTAACTTATAATCCATCCCAGGAGTTAACCTAGAGATTTTTCCCTGTCGTCAAAGCTAGGTGAATCTTCCAGCCTTTTTTGAAATCTCACAAACTCGGTCCTTCCAATCTGATTGCAAGTTTCCAACTGCCCTCTCCATGGTGAATAGTAAGTATAGGTTTTTGTCTGCTTCAGGTGTAGGACTGGCTGCTTCTATCTGTTTTCTCTCTTTCCTTTTCTCTGGAATTCTCACAGACTCCCTCACCTCTGAATTGTATGGAAACCAGAGAAAAGTCCTGTAACAGTACTACGCTGCGATGGAGTTCTGAGGAAGGGTCTCTTGACCTGAAACATTAACTTTGATTTCCCTCTACAGATGCTGCCAGAACTTCTGAGATTTTCTAGTGATTTCTGTTTCTGTTTTCAATTTACAGCATCCACAGTCCTTTCAGTTTTTATTAAGTATTTGACTCACTGCCACATTGCTTCCAGGCATGCCCACCTTGTAAGAGTTCTGCTCCTTTCTCCAATAGGATTTCTGGTCCAATCTTTTTTCTTGTCCACTGTCAATAATCTCACTGTTACCCCTGACAAGGTTTTTGCTACAACCTCTTTCCACAACCACATCATATTCTTCAGTGACTGCCTCTGCCTTTGGCTCAGACTCACTGCCATGTGGAGTTCAATTTTTTCCTTTGTACTTTGAATCCACCCAAGATCATTCGTATCTCCGTGATGCTGAATGTTGATAGATAGCTGCTCTTGCTGCATCCAGGGATTCACACCCAGTGCCATGTGGTGTCACATACACACTCGATCTCTCTCTCCAACAGGATCGCTGGCTCAGGGCTGCAGCACTCCCCACCTCTACTTCATCCTCTGGCTCATTCACCACGCTAACAAGAAACTTTTCTTTTTCTTTCAGGAATTAAGGTCCACAAGATGCAACACTCAGGGATAGTCCTGACCCTTTGGAACCTTCCTCTCCTCCTCTCCTTCCTTTTGACTCCATCCCCTCCCCAACTCCACCTCCTGTTGGGTATTCACCGTCCCTTCCAACCTTGAGACCTCTGAAGCTGAATGGTCTGTACTCAACAAAGGTCTCAGTTTTAGCCCTCTAGGTCACCACCTTAATGAATCTTGGGCACAACATGACATTGAACTGTTCGCCGTTCACTTCCATGCCCATTTCTTTGGACAAGAGTTGCTTCCCTGTCCCACAGAACCCTTTACTCACCTTCAACACTCTCCGTCTGCCTGAAGCCCTACCCTTTGGCCTTTTACCTGCTTTGTTCATTGAAAGCTTTTGAAGTGATATGAATTGCCTCAATTTCTGTGGCCTCCACACCTCCCCCACCCTTCAAACCTATCCTCCCGGAAGCTGAGTGCACTCTGTGCTCTCAGATCCAACCCTGCCTTTGTAATTAAGCCTGCCGATAAGAGTGGTGCTGGTGTTTCTGGTAGACTGACCTCGACATTGCAGCTGCTGAGTGCCAACTCTCATATACCACCTCCTATCTCTCCGCTCCCCCCCCGAACCATGATCCCAACATCAGGTCATTATGTCAACTGTGGTCACCAACCTCATTTTAGCTGGTGATCTCTTCCCCCCACTGCCTCCACACTTCACTTTTACCTCCTTCCCAAAATTCACAAACAGGACTTTCTGGGCAGACCCATTGTTTCTTCCTGCTCCTGCCCCACAGAGCTCATAAATACTGAGGAAGGGTCACTCGACCTGAATTGTTGACAGCTGTCTCTCTGCAGATGCCAGACCTACTGAGCTTTTCTGGCAATTTCTGTTTTTGTTTCTACGCTGCAATTGATTATTCCCCCACATCCATGGCAATGCGAATCACATCCAGATGGAAATGCTAATTTTCCATCTTCTGGACCCCATTCTAGCTTGGAACACACTTTAAAGTACAACCATTTATTAAACCTGACATTCCTAACACCTCACTGCCAGACTTGGAGCCTAACAGAATATTTGCAGTCAACACAGATGCTCTTGTCTTTATTTATAGTAATGACATCTTGCACCTTCCTCACCTTGTACATTAACAATCCAGCCAACCAGGCTTGATGTCAGCTAGGATTTCAAGCAGGTCACATAATGCCTTTCATTTCAACATCTTCTTCAGTTGAAGAAACCGCCCTGAAGCATTATAATCTTAGAAGCATCACATTGTAAGAATGGTTTAACAAGTAGTATGAGTTTTTTTTTAGGTGGCACTGTCATTATAACAATGCAAATACTTTATAAACTGCCTTACTACATTCAAATAGTAATATTCTCTTCCTTGTTATCACCTTTCACCATTATACAATCCACATGAACACTTTTTACATGGATTATCCTGCTACAATCAATTGCATGCAGACAATTAAGATTCACAGCCTGTCTTGTCTAAATTGTCTACATTCTCTCAGATGAAAATTTACTTCACTGCTTGCAGCCTAATCTTCTATTATGTGTTCACTTTGCATAACTTGTAGTGTTTTCTCCTGTCCTTAAAGGATGGCACAATTAGTTCCGTCTGGGGAGCTTTGACAAGAAACTCATTGTTATTTGCTGACATTGCCTGTGACTTCTGAATTCCATTCGGCATAAATTGTAAATTGAGTCAAAATTCTCTGTCACAACATCTCCAATCATCTAATTTCAGTATTTCCCTTTCTTCTTCTTTAGAACTTGACACTACATAGTTTTCACATTATTGAGTTTAAAATACAGCTTTCCAGTTTACCTTGCTCTGGTTTTAACTCTGGACCTCTAAGTGTACATAGAAGATTTTAGCCAGATAAACAGTGGAATTATCCTTCCCCAGTTTAAATGTGGGATTATACCCTTCTTTTGCTTCTTTAATAATATCCTTAAGGTCATGTTGATTAGTCAAAAACAAAAGCTCCATTACATTTTTTCTCTTGTTCATCATCACAAAATTTGCTTGACTTCCCTCTTGTAAGAATAACAGCTTATTCAGCCTGAAGTATTGATTTATATTTCAGAACCCACATTTTAAGCTGTAGTGTCACCATATCAACATTAGATGCAACCAAATCATTTTGTGGAGTACTGCTAAAGTTTGCATTGTCTGTTGTCTTGACTCTGTCAGCAAGTTTAACCAAGTCTGCTTCAATTAACTTCTACCTTTTAACTCTTTGAAAATTTGAATTTCCCATGTTTTCTTTAATCTCAGCAGCCTGATCATTTCATACTTTGGATATGAGTTGAAACTGTAATTTTCACAGGACTATAGCCATGGAATATTGCATGCTACTAAATGTATTTAAGGTTTGGAGATGCCGGTGTTGGACTGGGCTGTACAAAATTAAAAATCACACAACACCAGGTTATAGTCCAACAGGTTTAATTGGAAGCACACTAGCTTTCGGAGCGCTACTTCTTCACAACCACCCGATAAAGGAGCAGTGCTCCGAAAGCTAGTGCTTCCAATTAAACCTGTTGGACTATAACCTGGTGTTATGTGATTTTTAAATGTATTTAATCTATTTTCAACCTCTACTAGTTCACAGGACTTGCCTACATCACTGGAGATGGCAGACCTTTATCTCAAACAAGGTAATCCCTTCACATAAAATCAACACCATCAATTGGCAACTTCTACATAATTCCCATATTTACGATGTCAGTAACTGAACTCCATTTTGCGTTAACATTGGTACAGAGTTATTAACTTGCCTATGTTTGAAACCCCTTAGACTATACATTCCTAAATAGGATATCTTATAAAGGGATGTCTGTGTAATGAAACACAATCAGTGATCAAGCTAGCTCCATATTGACCAATAATTGATGCATTTAAAGTTATTGGTTTGTTGTCGATGCATCAGTCATTCGTGCAACATCTTCTGTAGTCTGTAGCAATGGATGTTCATAAACATTACCATTTGAGTTTTAAGCTTCCGCATTCTATATTTGCATGTCCTATTTTATGGTTAAAAAAAGAATGATCATCCCTTGAAGTATTATCCTTAATACTGCCTTTTACTGCCTTTTTCAACATGCAGGTAGACTAGGAGAATCAGGATGGTATTGGATCTCAAGAAAGAGACTTTGTGGAGTGCCTCAGAGATGGATTCTTAGAACAGTTGGTGCTGGAGCTCACCAGGGAGAAGGCAGTTCTGGATCTGGTATTGTGCAATGAACCAGAATTGGTCAGAGACCTCGAAGTGAAGGAACCATTGGGAAGTAATGATCATAATACAATAAGCTTCAATCTGCAATTTGAGAGGGAAGGGTACAATCGGAAGTGACAATATTTCAGTTGAATAAAGGGAACTATGGAGCTATAAGGGAGGAGCTGGCCAAAGTTCAATGGTGCAATACCTTAGCAGGGATGTCAGTGGAGGAACAATGGTGGATATTTCTGTGTATAATGCAGAAGATGCAGGATCAGTTCATTCCAAAAAGGAAGAAAGATCCCAGGAGGAGGCATGGGTGGCCGTGGCTGATGAGGAAAGTTAAGAAACATATCAAGTTAAAAGAGAAAAAGTATAACATAGCAAAGATAAGTGGGACAACGGAGGACTTGGAAGCTTTTAAAGATCAACAGAGGATTACTAAGAAGGAAATACACAGAGAAAAAATGAGGTATGAAGGTAAACTGGCCAATAATATAAAGGAGGATAGTAAAAGTTTTTTTAGGTATGTGAAAGGCAAAAAAATGGTTAAGACTAAAATTGGGCCCTTGAAGACAGAAACAGGGGAATATATTACGGGGAACAAAGAAATGGCAGAAGAATTAAATTGATACTTCAGAACTGTGTTCACTGGGGAAGACACAAGCAATCTCCCTGAGGTAAAGTGGCTGAAGGACCTGAACTGAAGGGAATTTATATTTGCCAGAAATTGGTGTTGGAGAGACTGTTAGGTCTGAAGATTGATAAGTCCCCGGGGCCTGATGGTCTACATCCCAGGGTACTGAAGGAGGTGGCTCGAGAAATCGTGGATGCGTTGGTGATTATTTTCCAGAGTTCGATAGATTCAGGATCAGTTCCTGCGGATTGGAGGGTGGCTAATGTTATACCACTTTTTCAGAAAGGTGGGACAGAGAAAGCAGGAAATTATAGACCAGTTAGTCTGACCTCCCGGGTGGGAAAGATGCTGGAGTCTATTACAAAGGATGAAATTACGACACATCTGGATAGTAGTAACAGGATAGGTCAGAGTCAGCATGGATTTATGAAGGGGAAGTCATGCTTGACTAATCTTCTGAAATTCTTTGAGGATGTAACTCTGAAGATGGACGAGGGAGATCCAGTAGATGTAGTGTACCTGGACTTTCAGAAACCTTTTGATAAAGTCCCACATAGGAGGTTAGTGAGCAAACGTAGGGTGCATGGTATTGGGGGCAAAGTACTAGCTTGGATTGAAAGTTGGTTGGCTGATAGGAAACAAAGAGTAGTGATAAACAGCTCCATTTCAGAATGGCAGGCAGTGACCAGTGGGGTACCGCATGGATCAGTGCTGGGACCGCAGATTTTTACAAGATATGTTATTGATATAGAAGATGGTATTAGTAATAACATTAGCAAATTTGCTGATGATACTAAGCTGGGTGGCAGGGTGAATTGTGATGAGGATGTTAGGAGATTACAGGGTGACCTGGGCAAGTTAGGTGAGTGGTCAGATGCATGGCAGATGCAGTTTAATGTGGATAAATGTATGGTTATCCACTTTGGTGGCAAGAACAGGAAGGCAGATTACTACCTAAATGGAATCAATTTAGGTAAAGGGGCAGTACAGAGAGATCTGGGTGTTCTTGTCCACCAGTCAATGAAGGCAAGCATGCAGGTACAGCAGGTAGTGAAGAAGGCTAATAGCATGCTGGCCTTCATAACAAGAGGGATTGAGTATAGAAGCAAAGAGGTTCTTCTGCAGCTGTGCAGGGCCATGGTGAGACCACACCTGGAGTACTGTGTGCAGTTCTGGTCTCCAAATTTGAGGAAAGACATTCTGGCTATTGAGGGAGTGCAGCATAGGTTCACGAGGTCAATTCCTGGAATGGCGGGATTACCTTACACTGAAAGACTGGAGCGACTGGGCTTGTATACCCTTGAGTTTAGAAGACTGAGAGGGGATATGATTGAGATATATAAGCTTATTAAAGGATTGGACACTCTGGAGTCAGGAAACATGTTTCCGCTGATGGGTGAGTGCTGAACCAGAGGACACAGCTTAAAAATACGGGGGTAGACCACTTAGGAAAGAGATGAGGAGAAACTTCTTCACCCAGAGAGTGGTGACTGTGTGGAATGCTCTCCCCCAGAGGGCAGTGGAGGCCCAGTCTCTGGATTCATTTAAGAAAGAGTTGGATAGAGCTCTCAAGGATTGTGGAATCAAGGGTTATGGAGATAAGGCAGGAACAGGATACTGATTCAGGATGATCAACCATGATCATATTGAATGGTGGTGCAGGCTCGAAGGGCAGAATGGCCTACTCCTGCACCTATTGTCTATTGTCTATTGCTCTGAGGAGTCTGTGTTTTCATTTTTGCTGTCTTCTTTGTTGCGAATGGTGTTCTATTCCCTATAATTTCTCTTATCTCTCCAACTTCTCTGGGTTTGCAAAGCTAGATTTCTTGCCACCTGTATGTTTATGCGATAGTTTTTAATGATCAGACCAACTTCTCCGATGTTAGAAACTTTACTGTCTTCAAGATAGGACCTTTTTTGCTTAAAGGGATGCTGGCTTTAAATTTTTCTATTTAACATATTTCCCCTCATCTACCTCCTTAGTCACCTTCTCAAAGAATTCAATAAGGTTTGTGAGGCACGACCTGCCCTTCACAAAACCATGCTGACTATCCTTGATCACATTATTGTACTTTTTCTTCACCCAGAGGGCAGTACATATTTGAAGCATAATGCCTGAAAGAGTGGTCGAAGCAGTCTCCATCATAACATGTAGGAAATATTTAAACAATCACTTGAAGTGTCACAGTTTACAAAGTCATGTGCCAAGTGCAAGGGACTAGATTGGGTCAGTTCGTCATGAATGGCGCAGACATAATAGGCCAAAGGGCCTCTTTTCCTCCTGCAAATTTCTATGACTCAAAGAGTTGGAAGTTGAAAAGGTAGGTGCTAAAAAGACAGATTGTTAACATATTGGTTCAAAGTTTGAAACTTGAAAAGGAAAAAAAATCCAATAAAACTCTAGTTAAGTTAAATGGAATTCAACTGAAGTTTGAATTGAAAATAGTTTCAAAAGTAGCAACTAAAATAGACAATGAAATTTTGAACTCGAGGCATTAAAAAAGAAAGAGGAAAGAAAATGGTACAGGATATATGCAATACCATTTTCTTTCCTCTTTCTTTTCTTTTCCTGTCTTGAGTTCAAGATTTTACTGTCTATTTAATTTGAGCAAGATTTTTAAAATCATTAAAATATGTTAAATAGAAAAATTTAAAGCCAGCATCCCTTTAAGCAAAAAAGGTCCTATCTTGAAGACAGTAAAGTTTCTAACATCGGAGAAGTTGGTCTGATCATTAAAAACTATCGCATAAACATACAGGTGGCAAGAAATCTAGCTTTGCAAACCCAGAGAAGTTGGAGAGATAAGAGAAATTATAGGGAATAGAACACCATTCGCAACAAAGAAGACAGCAAAAATGAAAACACAGACTCCTCAGAGCAATAGACAATAGACAATAGGTGCAGGAGTAGGCCATTCTGCCCTTCGAGCCTGCACCACCATTCAATATGATCATGGTTGATCATCCTGAATCAGTATCCTGTTCCTGCCTTATCTCCATAACCCTTGATTCCACAATCCTTGAGAGCTCTATCCAACTCTTTCTTAAATGAATCCAGAGACTGGGCCTCCACTGCCCTCTGGGGCAGAGCATTCCACACAGTCACCACTCTCTGGGTGAAGAAGTTTCTCCTCATCTCTTTCCTAAGTGGTCTACCCCCGTATTTTTAAGCTGTGTCCTCTGGTTCAGCACTCACCCATCAGCAGAAACATGTTTCCTGCCTCCAGAGTGTCCAATCCTTTAATAAGCTTATTTGTCTCAATCATATCCCCTCTCAGTCTTCTAAACTCAAAGGTATACAAGCCCAGTCGCTCCAGTCTTTCAGTGTAAGGTAATCCCGCCATTCCAGGAATTGACCTCGTGAACCTATGCTGCACTCCCTCAATAGCCAGAATGTCTTTCCTCAAATTTGGAGACCAGAACTGCACACAGTACTCCAGGTGTGGTCTCACCATGGCCCTGCACAGCTGCAGAAGAACCTCTTTGCTTCTATACTCAATCCCTCTTGTTATGAAGGCCAGCATGCTATTAGCCTTCTTCACTACCTGCTGTACCTGCATGCTTACCTCATTGACTGGTGTACAAGAACACCCGTCGAAGATTTTAACCT